>NC_056743.1:0-62954 GCF_019279795.1 Protopterus annectens | reverse complement strand
AATTTAAGGGGTTTTTTTAGGTGTTTTTTCCAGAAGAGTTTTGAAAAGAAAAGGGGCCCCCCTTCCCGAAGAGATTGATTTTAGCTCAAGGTGTGGGGCTAAAGGTTTTTAGGGGACCTCTTATGAAGTAGTTTGTGGTAAAACAAAGAGGGACACCGCCATTCCTGAAGAGATTCAAGATTCTCAGTCTAGACAGGAGGATGTAGGGGCAGATCAAAGGCTTTCATTCAGGCTGTTGATTCTTCTTATGAAGTAGTTTGTGGTAAAACAAAGAGGGACACCGCCATTCCTGAAGAGATTCAAGATTCTCAGTCTAGACAGGAGGATGTAGGGGCAGATCAAAGGCTTTCATTCAGGCTGTTGATTCTTCTTATGAAGTAGTTTGTGGTAAAACAAAGAGGGACACCGCCATTCCTGAAGAGATTCAAGATTCTCAGTCTAGACAGGAGGATGTAGGGGCAGATCAAAGGCTTTCATTCAGGCTGTTGATTCTTCTTATGAAGTAGTTTGTGGTAAAAGAAAGAGGGACACCGCCATTCCTGAAGAGATTCAAGATTCTCAGTCTAGACAGGAGGATGTAGGGGCAGATCAAAGGCTTTCATTCAGGCTGTTGATTCTTCTTATGAAGTAGTTTGTGGTAAAACAAAGAGGGACACCGCCATTCCTGAAGAGATTCAAGATTCTCAGTCTAGACAGGAGGATGTAGGGGCAGATCAAAGGCTTTCATTCAGGCTGTTGATTCTTCTTATGAAGTAGTTTGTGGTAAAACAAAGAGGGACACCGCCATTCCTGAAGAGATTCAAGATTCTCAGTCTAGACAGGAGGATGTAGGGGCAGATCAAAGGCTTTCATTCAGGCTGTTGATTCTTCTTATGAAGTAGTTTCTGTAAAAGAAAGAGGGACACCGCCATTCCTGAAGAGATTCAAGATTCTCAGTCTAGACAGGAGGATGTAGGGGCAGATCAAAGGCTTTCATTCAGGCTGTTGATTCTTCTTATGAAGTAGTTTGTGGTAAAACAAAGAGGGACACCGCCATTCCTGAAGAGATTCAAGATTCTCAGTCTAGACAGGAGGATGTAGGGGCAGATCAAAGGCTTTCATTCAGGCTGTTGATTCTTCTTATGAAGTAGTTTGTGGTAAAACAAAGAGGGACACCGCCATTCCTGAAGAGATTCAAGATTCTCAGTCTAGACAGGAGGATGTAGGGGCAGATCAAAGGCTTTCATTCAGGCTGTTGATTCTTCTTATGAAGTAGTTTGTGGTAAAACAAAGAGGGACACCGCCATTCCTGAAGAGATTCAAGATTCTCAGTCTAGACAGGAGGATGTAGGGCAGATCAAAGGCTTTCATTCAGGCTGTTGATTCTTCTTATGAAGTAGTTTGTGGTAAAACAAAGAGGGACACCGCCATTCCTGAAGAGATTCAAGATTCTCAGTCTAGACAGGAGGATGTAGGGGCAGATCAAAGGCTTTCATTCAGGCTGTTGATTCTTCTTATGAAGTAGTTTGTGGTAAAACAAAGAGGGACACCGCCATTCCTGAAGAGATTCAAGATTCTCAGTCTAGACAGGAGGATGTAGGGGCAGATCAAAGGCTTTCATTCAGGCTGTTGATTCCTCTTATGAAGTAGTTTGTGGTAAAACAAAGAGGGACACCGCCATTCCTGAAGAGATTCAAGATTCTCAGTCTAGACAGGAGGATGTAGGGGCAGATCAAAGGCTTTCATTCAGGCTGTTGATTCTTCTTATGAAGTAGTTTGTGGTAAAACAAAGAGGGACACCGCCATTCCTGAAGAGATTCAAGATTCTCAGTCTAGACAGGAGGATGTAGGGGCAGATCAAAGGCTTTCATTCAGGCTGTTGATTCTTCTTATGAAGTAGTTTGTGGTAAAACAAAGAGGGACACCGCCATTCCTGAAGAGATTCAAGATTCTCAGTCTAGACAGGAGGATGTAGGGGCAGATCAAAGGCTTTCATTCAGGCTGTTGATTCTTCTTATGAAGTAGTTTGTGGTAAAACAAAGAGGGACACCGCCATTCCTGAAGAGATTCAAGATTCTCAGTCTAGACAGGAGGATGTAGGGGCAGATCAAAGGCTTTCATTCAGGCTGTTGATTCTTCTTATGAAGTAGTTTGTGGTAAAACAAAGAGGGACACCGCCATTCCTGAAGAGATTCAAGATTCTCAGTCTAGACAGGAGGATGTAGGGGCAGATCAAAGGCTTTCATTCAGGCTGTTGATTCTTCTTATGAAGTAGTTTGTGGTAAAACAAAGAGGGACACCGCCATTCCTGAAGAGATTCAAGATTCTCAGTCTAGACAGGAGGATGTAGGGGCAGATCAAAGGCTTTCATTCAGGCTGTTGATTCTTCTTATGAAGTAGTTTGTGGTAAAACAAAGAGGGACACCGCCATTCCTGAAGAGATTCAAGATTCTCAGTCTAGACAGGAGGATGTAGGGGCAGATCAAAGGCTTTCATTCAGGCTGTTGATTCTTCTTATGAAGTAGTTTGTGGTAAAACAAAGAGGGACACCGCCATTCCTGAAGAGATTCAAGATTCTCAGTCTAGACAGGAGGATGTAGGGGCAGATCAAAGGCTTTCATTCAGGCTGTTGATTCCTCTTATGAAGTAGTTTGTGGTAAAAGAAAGAGGAACACCGCCATTCCTGAAGAGATTCAAGATTCTCAGTCTAGACAGGAGGATGTAGGGGCAGATCAAAGGCTTTCATTCAGGCTGTTGATTCTTCTTATGAAGTAGTTTGTGGTAAAACAAAGAGGGACACCGCCATTCCTGAAGAGATTCAAGATTCTCAGTCTAGACAGGAGGATGTAGGGGCAGATCAAAGGCTTTCATTCAGGCTGTTGATTCCTCTTATGAAGTAGTTTGTGGTAAAACAAAGAGGGACACCGCCATTCCTGAAGAGATTCAAGATTCTCAGTCTAGACAGGAGGATGTAGGGGCAGATCAAAGGCTTTCATTCAGGCTGCTGATTCTTCTTATGAAGTAGTTTGTGGTAAAAGGAAGAGGGACACCACCATTCCTGAAGAGATTCAAGATTCTCAGTCTAGACAGGAGGATGTAGGGGCAGATCAAAGGCTTTCATTCAGGCTGTTGATTCTTCTTATGAAGTAGTTTGTGGTAAAACAAAGAGGGACACCACCATTCCTGAAGAGATTCAAGATTCTCAGTCTAGACAGGAGGATGTAGGGGCAGATCAAAGGCTTTCATTCAGGCTGTTGATTCCTCTTATGAAGTAGTTTGTGGTAAAACAAAGAGGGACACCGCCATTCCTGAAGAGATTCAAGATTCTCAGTCTAGACAGGAGGATGTAGGGGCAGATCAAAGGCTTTCATTCAGGCTGTTAATTCTTCTTATGAAGTAGTTTCTGTAAAAGAAAGAGGGACACCGCCATTCCTGAAGAGATTCAAGATTCTCAGTCTAGACAGGAGGATGTAGGGGCAGATCAAAGGCTTTCATTCAGGCTGTTGATTCTTCTTATGAAGTAGTTTGTGTAAATGAAAGAGGCACACCACCATTCCTGAAGAGATTCAAGATTCTCAGTCTAGAGAGGAGGATGTAGGGGCAGATCGAAGGCTTTCATTCAGGCTGTTGATTCTTCTTATGAAGTAGTTTGTGGTAAAAGAAAGAGGGACACCACCATTCCTGAAGAGATTCAAGATTCTCAGTCTAGAGAGGAGGATGTAGGGGCAGATCAAAGGCTTTCATTCAGGCTGTTGATTCTTATGAAGTGGTTTCTGTAAAAGAAAGAGGGACACCGCCATTCCTGAAGAGATTCAAGATTCTCAGTCTAGAGAGGAGGATGTAGGGGCAGATCAAAGGCTTTCATTTAGGCTGTTGATTCCTCTTATGAAGTAGTTTGTGGTAAAACAAAGAGGGACACCGCCATTCCTGAAGAGATTCAAGATTCTCAGTCTAGACAGGAGGATGTAGGGGCAGATCAAAGGCTTTCATTCAGGCTGTTGATTCCTCTTATGAAGTAGTGTTTGGTAAAACAAAGAGGGACACCACCATTCCTGAAGAGATTCAAGATTCTCAGTCTAGACAGGAGGATGTAGGGGCAGATCAAAGGCTTTCATTCAGGCTGTTGATTCCTCTTATGAAGTAGTTTGTGGTAAAACAAAGAGGGACACCGCCATTCCTGAAGAGATTCAAGATTCTCAGTCTAGACAGGAGGATGTAGGGGCAGATCAAAGGCTTTTTGTCTCAAATTTCTGATTCAGGCTCAGAGGAGAGCTTGGTTTCTAACTGTCACTGTGGAGGGTTCGTTTTCTCTGAGATTATTTCCAGAATGTGCCAGTGTTTTCACTGGGAGAACACAGGTTTCTCATTCCCTAAGAAAATACTATCAGCTGTTATAGAAGGAACTTCCAGAACCTACACCTGTTCCTCCAGTTCTGTCAGCTTTGCAGGATTTGTGTGTTACTGCCTGTAGTTTTCCTGACAGTCAGTCAGCTGCCCCTAAAAAGGCTGGTAGGATGTCAGTCTTTTATGTTTTTATACATTCTTTCTAAAGCTGATCCAGCAGATATGACTTTAGCTAATTCTAATGCTGCTAAACATTTAATTAATTCCAATCCTGCTCTTTCTGATAAGGATTATCAAATATTATTACTAAGTATGGGAAAAAGGTGTCTGCATCTGCAACTTTGGTTTTCAGAATTTTGAATTGTCAGTCTCATATGCTAAGGTTTGTTCACACTAATTGTTAAAGTATGAGGAATGTTTTATCTGAAATTTCTTGTGAGGAAATGGTGCTTCACATACTTTAATTTCTTCTATTGTTTAAGTCATTACTCATTGTATACAGTGTGTGTACAACTCTGCTGATAGTGCTTCCCGGGCTATGGCCACTGCTACTATTTTGAGGAGGTTTGCATGGCTGCATTCTTAGAACCTCCTAGATACATACCACAGCTCAAAGAGCTTTTCTTCCAAAGGAAAATGTAGATCTATTTGTAGTGTTTTCCATTCAGACTTTGGTCACTGTAAGGGAATACCTCGGGATTTTGGATCTCATGGGTTCTATGATTACATGTAAAAGATATGGTGGTATCTGAAGTCTCTTTGGTCACAGCACCATCAATCCTAGTCTGTTCAGATCCCAGAGACGGGGGTTTGTCAGAAGTGAAATCACTCATTGAAGACAACAATCTTAAGTACAAGTCTCCCCTTCTACAACTCTGTTCTAAAGAGGTCAGTCAGTACAGAATCCTCAGATTTTGCTTTAGGAGCAGTACCAGAAGGGATAAAAGTGCATGGTGTCTAGTATACCAGGGACATATGCAAGCACATAAATATTAAAGAGATGTTTGCCTTGATTAAGGCACCAAACTCTAAATCATCTTTGGCTGTTGGGACCTCTTTACATTTGATATCATAGTTATGTGGCACATCGACAAACAAGAGGGAGCTAGATTGTACCCCTCTGTAGACTAGCCATGTTAGGTTGGGATATAGCTTCATAACACAATTTCTCTCTACAGGCATCCTACATCCTATCAGAGCAAAACTGTGCAGCAGACCCTCACAAATGGAAACTGAGGGTCTTCAAGATTTGATCTGTCTTTGGGGAATTCTTCAATTAGACCTCTTTGCCTCCTATCTGAACAATCATTTGTCAAGATTCTGCTCCAGGACTCCAAGCAAGAAGGCCTGGAAGACAGATGTCTTTTCTTTTCCTTGAACATGAATGTTCCTTTATGAAGATTCAGAAGGAATTCCCCAAGATCATTGTGGTAAATCCCTTCTGGACCAGGGAACCATGTTTGTCTCTTCTTTTAGAAATGGCCAGCAGCAGTTACCACAATCTTCCTCAGGTGCTGGATCTACTCACACAAGAACAGGGGTGTTTGATATACCCCAACAACCATCAACTTTGAGTGACTGCCTGAATGATAGGGTTTTAGTTCCCTGTAGGCACCTATTTACTGAGGTACTAAATGAGGCAAGAAACCTTGCTATTAGAAAATCATATATTAGCAAATGGAAAAGGTTTTCTAGTTGGTGCCAGCAACATGAGCAACACCCATAGAGAGCTTGCTGCTCTCTGGTTTTACACTATTTGTTTGAGTTACTATCCTATGGCCTTTCGTCCTCCTCTGTCAAGGTTCATTTATCAGCAATTTCAGTATGTCTGCCCATGGATCCTTCTCTTTCCATGAATTCTCATGTCAAATTTTTTTTTGCAAAAAAGTTTTGCATAAGTGGCCTCCAAGAAATCCTCATTGGGATTTTAATTTTATGCTAAAGAAGCTAGTATTTGTCACATTTGAATCAGCAAACCTGGCTGACTTGAAGTTCTTAACATAGAAAACAGTTTTACTGATTGATCTGACCTCTGAAAGAAGAGTGTCTGAGTTGCAAGCTCTTATACTGAGTCACCCTTCTCTCATTTTCCATAGGGACATCATTGTTTCTTTGAGAACCAGCCTTTCTTTTATGACTAAATTGGAATCCAAGTTTACTTTAAGACATACTATCCCTCATCCCGTTTTCTTTCCTGAACCCAAAAAATAAGGGAGAAAGGAGACTCCATACCTTGGATGTCCACAGACAGTACTATCTTAACAGAACTAAAACTTTCAGATCTTTGGATCAATTGTTCATTTCTGGTGAAGGTAAAAAGAAGGGTCTACCTATAACAAAATAGACCATTTCCAAATGATTGTCTAAGGCTATTACCTTTTGTTATAATTATCACAACAAAACTATTCCAGGCAGGGGCAAGGCCCACTCTACCAGGGCCTTGGTTTCATTTATGGCTTTTTGGAAAGGGCTGGATTCTAGAAGTATTCCAGAAGCTGCTACTTGGTCCTCTGTACATACTTTTACAAAGCACTATAAGCTTGATTCCTTCTCTAGGTCTTGATCAGGCTTTGCAAAGATTATTCTCATGGACTCTTCTCCTTCCACCTCCGAAATGTAGTTAGCTAGTGTAATCTACCCATGTAGTTAAGGCTACTGTAGCAGTGGTCAGTATAATAAACATAGTACAGTTGTGTAAGTAAACTTACCATAACAGTAAATGCTTGAATGATCACTGCTGTAGTAGCCACTCCCTCCCTCCATTCCCCTTGTTTTTAGTGTGCAATTTATGCCAGGGTGTAAATATTCATTTTTTGTTCTTCCTAGCATTGTCCTTTCAAATCTCAGCCTCCCTGTCTTTGTTGGCAGTAAAGCTCTGAAGGGTTTAGCACCCAGACTTGTCTTTTATTCAGCTCGGCTCGAGCTGCCAGACAGCTTGGGCACTTGGAAGGTGCCCAGAAGCTGGCCGGCTGTTATATCCTTGGCAGGATATAGGACATATAGCTAAGGCTTCTGCAGCAGTGATCAAATATCTACTATTATGGTAAGTTTACTTACTCAACTGTACTTTTCTGTCTTTCATATATAACTGAAAAATAAATAATGATTTTCAGATTCATCCAAAAAATGTAACCAGTTTTTAGTCATAAGTGTAAGATGTACAAAAAATAAGGTACTTTTGTTTCTGAATTTAGAAATATTGATAAAGTGAAAATGACTATGACTAAGGCGTGACAAAAAAAATCATCATCGCGATCAATCCCCTTCTTTCCCGTTATCTACATGGGGTCAAGGCATGTTGGTTGTCATCATCTCTCCCTATTCAGTGCCACTCTCCTACCTTCTTCGACACTCATGCCTGTCACAATTCGTCTTTCCCACAGTCCATCCATCTCTTTGCTGGACACCCTAGTTTCCTCTTGCCTTCTTCCTGTCTGTCCCAAATCATCTTCACCAGACTGTCTTCTGATTTCCTGCACATGTGCCCAAACCTCCATAATCTGTTCTCTATGACCTTTTCTGCAATTGGAGCTGCTTAGGCTTCTGCTCTTATGTCCTCATTTCTTCATCTGTCCTGCAGTGTGCATCCTACCACCTAGCTCAGACACTTCATCTACATTACCACTGGCTTCATCAACTGCTTTGCCTTTACTGCTCAGGTTTCTGTACCATAGAGTAGTACTAGTCACACCACTGTTTTATACACCTGACGTTTCAGCTTCTTCACCATTCTTCTGTCATACACTACCCCAACACTCTGTGCCAGTTGGCTGCAGCCCCTCTGATTCTAACTTTGACTTCCTCATTCAGACTTCCCTTCTCCTCAGCCAGCCCTCCCAGATACCTGAAGCTGTTAACCTCTTCCACTATTTTCCCTTCTATCTCAATTTTCAGCTTTGTCTGATCTCCCCCATTTGCTACCATTAACGCTGTCTTATCTGTACTCAGTTTCATTCCATGTGCCTTCAGTTTTGCATTCCATTCTCCTACCCTTTGCTGAAGTTCTTGCTAGATTCTGCCTGTAATGCTGTATCATCTTCATATAGCAACTTTATTGATCTGTCTCTTCTGACCTGTTTCTTAATGTAGTTCGTCACAAGTATGAACAGCAGTGGGCTCAGAGCTGAACCCTGATGCACACCCATTCCCACTGGGAACCCCTCTGTGACACCGAACACTGTACTTGAGTCATTGGGTCCTTGTACCAATGTTTCTGGGAATTCGAACCACTGCAGGACTGCCCAAATCAGCTTTCTTGAGACCTTGTTATTTGCTTTCTTCAAGTCTAGGAATGCCAAGTTGGACTTTTTCCTCATCTGTAGCTTCTTGTTAAGTATCTGTCTCACTGCAAACATCCGGTCACTTTTGCTGCATCCTGGTATGAATTCCTGATGGCTCATTTCCCATCTTACTTTCTGCTATTCTGCGTACTTGAATATCAGTCACCTTCGCCAGAACTTTCATGCAGTGTGACAGGAGTCTGATACCTCTGTACTACCCACAGTTGTCAATACCTCCTTTGTTCACAGGTACAGCCAGATCATCCTAACCAGCTGCAGTTAGGATTACTATTACATCTTCTTCTTCTTTCGGCTTTTCCCGGTTAGGGGTCGCCACAGTGGATCACCTTGTCCGCTCATGATTGGCAGTGGAGTTTTACGGTGTCGAGTTGCCAGCCCGGTGCCCAACCTTCCACAGAAGGCACACACACGCACACACGCACACACTCACACCTAGGGCCAATTTAGAGTGTCCAATCCACCTACAGCATGTCTTTGGGATGTGGGAGAAAACCGGAGCACCCGGAGGAAACCCACGCGAACACAGGGAGGACATGCAGACTCTGCACAGAAGGCACCCCAGCCGAGGATCGAACCGGAGAACCTCTAGCTGTGAGGCAGCAATGCTAACCACTGCACCACCGTGGCCACTAAATGTGGCAAATAACATCTGCTTATCACATCACAGACAATAATATTTATATATATCCAGGGGCAAGTTTTATATAAAGTGTTTGTATCAATTAAGACCAGCAATATAGGATAGGAACAAAGCACAAAAGTTGTACCCTATTAGCTACCTATAGGAGTAGATATGCAGAAGACATGAAAGATGAGACTTATCCTATTGCATTTTGGATAAACCGCTTATGACATACGTTTATAAGCCCAGCTCGAGTGAATTGACAATGATCTCTGTGTTAAAGCAAATAAATACTGCATGTCATGTAAACTGGAGCTAGCTCTGACAAAGCTTTTATATATATATATATATATATATATATATATATATATATATATATATATTCACTTTATAATCTCAAAATACTGAAACATCGAATTTCAGGATATCGAGACTATAAAGTCGAATCCACAAAATACCAAAAGCCCAAAACCGCAAATTTATACCATACACCACACCACACATACACTACTAAAAAAAACACACATACACACACACACACACACACACACACACACACACACACACATACATACATAAAAACACACATGTACAAACCTACACTACAAATAATAATTACAAATGAGCGGGGGGGCAAGCCCCCCTGCACCCCCACACCACCGCTACTAATATATTCTAACTCCGAGATTGCAGCAAACAGTAAAAGACAGCAAACTCACAACTAGACATTCTACAGTCCCTCGCACACATACATCACATATATACAAACACCACCACATTCAACAGTTAAACACTCATACTTTTATACTTTTATCTGCCTACCCTAACCCACACGTACAACTTCCAAACACACTCAAATACACTAAAACACTTACCCAAAACCCTTACAAAATAGTCTAGTCACTTACCTTAAATTCCACCTAAATCCACACACGAAACCGGACACCATCCACACAATACACTCCACGTCACATACCATTCCATAACCGTGAATTCGACATATCCGGATTCGCGGTTATGCACTTTCGCTATTCTGAAGATTCGACTTTATGGTCTCAATATACTGAAATTCGATGTTTCCGTATTTCGAGATTATAAAGTGAATCCATGTATATATGTATGTATATATATATATATATATATATATATATATATATATATATATATATATATATATATATATATATATATATATATATATTTTACATTTGTTTACTGGGATAGTCCAACTGGATGAAACCCATTTTCAGCAGAGGCCCAGGGAGAAGAGCTCCACATACAAACAATAACAATATGAAAAAACAGTGAGGAACTGTATACATATATATATATATATATATATATATATATATATATATATATATATATATATATATATAACAAATTTATACATGGAATTTAATATGACAAAGACAGGGATCCACCTAATATCTACAAATTTACTAGCTATAATGCATACAGTTATTCACTTTTCACTTTTGATTTAGTAAGTATACTGCTTAAGTTACAAAATACTTTCATACACATGAACTATTTACATAATTATTTGGGTGTGTGCACTTGCTCTGTACAACATGTCATTTTGTGACACATGCTTTTAGTTCTAGTTTTACATGCATGAAATGGCAAACTTAATTTCAAGTGCCTACAAATGTTTGGGTACATATAAGATGTTTATAGTGTAATATGTTTTACCTGCACTGGATGAAAGACTGTAAGTTACAAAACATCATTGCGGTGCTGGAATTAGCTGGAGTTTAACAAGACCGTTCCTTTAATGGTATGTTCTCTTTGTGAGGAAACAACGTACGGATGAACAGAATTTAATGCAGGTAAACATAACAATTCTGCCATGCTTTGCTTTGTTTTCCTCTTACATATGGTATTGGGTGTTCCAGTGAAAAACAGTTATTTTGAGATGCATTCACTAACCGCAAAAAAATGCAAATGTTTTTCATTAACAAAATATACTGATTTACACATTACTACATTGTCACTTTTCAGGAAAACCGAACCAGTGGCTGACAAGTGTAAATTATATAACTTCTTCAAATCAGGAGATGCCCACACAGAGAAGCCTTGAGCAGTGTGAAAGACAACTAGGTTGTTATCAGAAGGAAGACACAAACAACAAGAAAGCACCCACAACACTTCATAGAAAATATTTGAGCAAAGCCATACGTCGAATGCACGCAGTGTAACATATCCCAGTGCCTCTGTGGATTTGTTATGACAAAACCAATCTTGTGACATCACTTACAAACTGTTTAATCTGTAGTAAACCATCTATATGTTGTGGACACCTGATATCAGTGTACATAAACCTTATTAGAAGGACCTTTGTGAGTTTGGGGTAGTTTCATGATAGATATAACTACTCCCATCTTTTGAGGAGAGTCCTGTATTTTTCACGAAGTCCTAATGACAAATTACATTGCTTTTATGTGGCTTGTGTTATAAAATACTTTCAGATTTATTCAAATGAATGTTATATCTGTTCTGCAGAACATTATAACCTAGCATGTTTTTGATTTAGCCTTTTTCACATTCATGTAGGTGTATTGAATGAGATCATCATGCTTTTTCTAAATACCTGCTGTTATAATTTGATATTGTCATTGCCTTTTGTGCCACTTACAAGGGTTTTGTTCAGTTTGTTTGCAACTTGTTGCTGTTGAATTAATCACATCAGTGAGTGAAGGTCAAGCTGAGAGCTGCCTTTTGAACTCTCTGCAATATTTTTTTTATGTTGCAATTATTACCAAGTTACAGTCATGGTATTGTGTGAGGCCTGCTCAGTCGCTTGCAGTATCTGCATTTTTTTTTTTTTTACTATTTCTAGCAGTATGTCATCATTCCTATGAATATTTAAGATTATAGATTCTGTACTAATAGGAAGGAAATGCTTTCATTTTTTGGATCACCAAGCTAGTTAGCACTAGATGTAAGAATATTGTTACTTAATTCTAGGAGGTATGAGTCAGCAGACCTTTTAACTTTACTTTCTGCTATCATAGCAGCAGGCTTTGCTCCTATTGTCCACTGTTTGTGCAACTCACGTTTAGTGGTCTGTGGGAACGGATTAGGGTTTCATGGCTTTTTTGCAGAAACTCCTGATCAAACGCATTCCATGCATAACAAAACAACTGTATACTGTGTCACACAGTGCAAACCAGGCTGCACAAATAGGCCTTTTAAAAACATCCCCACTTTGTTCTATAAATGACAACTTGTTTTAAAATTATGCATACTTTAAGTCTATCATTTCAAAGATGCAGTTAGATTCTTCCTCAAAAGCTTTATATAAAAGCCTTTTGTCATTTTTAGTTTTAAACATTCAATTGTCCTAGTATTAAACTTCTAAAGCTTCTGTAAGTCAAACACAGGCTTTTATTTCTTGCTTATTCAGAGTTACATTCTCATCACAGAGTAACCCATTTCAGTTATTATAAATATTATTATTTACCTTTGTGAAAAAAGGAAGAAGATTTAATATTTTAGTCATCTAAGACAAAATGTACATGGTCTGTGTGGAACTAACATTCTCACAGGTTATTTTAATGACATACGGATATATAGAACATTTTGCAAAAAAAACCTACTAAAATTACATTTTAAAATTCAAACCTGATACAAAAATCATGGTTGTTACATAATCACCTGGTTATACAGTCTGAAAATTATTTAGAAGGATATTAGCAATAAATTACATTATTTTCTTTCCTTATAAGAAAATGTTAAAAATGACACAATCTCATCTGGTGAATTGAAATATCTGCTTGTGTACATTGTACAGTGTTGAGCTGTAAAAGGAATATGATTTCTGAGCAGAAATCTTCTAGGAATAGATAATTACACACACACATATCACTGTTACTGTCTGTCCATATACAAATATTTGCTCTTGTTTAAGCCCCTTGTCTAGTCTTATAACACTGTCCACACAGCTTCACACCTTCAAGAACACTCTCTCAGTATCCTAAGTATGACAAATCATTATGCGATCAGAAATATAAATATCGTGGCACTAGTGGTCAATGCCAGACTTTGGGGCATTATAAGGTTTGATGCTGCTGATGTAGAGATTCTTCCTCCTGTGTTATTTATATCCAGTAAGTGTTGCTATCCACAAGAAGTAACTTTTCCAGCTTAAAAACAAATATGGTACATTATTTGTATATTTGAAAGCATAATATATTAAGGATAGGAGTAAATACATGAAAAATATCTAACAACTGTGTATGTAACTATTTCGCAGCACGTGCTTGCATCAGTTGGTCTTGTTCATGTATATAATTCTGTATGTTTGCTGTTGCCATTTGGTTTGGGATGTGACTAAAAACGGTCAAGTGTTTTGGACCAGTTAATGGTTAGCATATAAAATAAAAGAATAAGGTATTTATTTTGTGTACTTGGCTTAGGCTTAAAATCTAGGCCACATTTTTCTTTTTTTTGCTATATGTGCAGGACTTTTGAATATTAAACCTTAACATTGTTTCATTAATTAGTAATTATTGGTTAATGATTCAGCATGACAGCTCTGATATCCACTCTGTATATAATGCATGTATGTATATTGTTTTGTCAGTCACTGGCTATGTAATATCAGGTATCTATTGTCTTTATCCCCTCAAGCCTACTCTGGTGTTCACTTTGTATATAGTATATATATATATTGTGTTTTGTCATTCATTCTGTATACAATGTCATGTGTCTGTTGTCTTTACCACCAGGGTGAGACTGAAATAGCACCAATGAGATCAGTGCTTTACTGTTATAACACATTTAAAATAAATAGAGTAAAATAGATTGTTGCTTTTTATTGTATATCAGATATACTATATCTCAATAATCCTTTTCTGTAGACTCTTCTTTAGTTTAGTTTAACTGGAGGTTTTCTGTGTGTGTGTGTGTGTGTGTGTGTGTGTGTGTGTGTGTGTGTGTGAGTGTGTGTGTGTGTGTGTGTGTGTGTGTGCATGCGTGCGTGCCTGCTTCAGGAGGTGCTATGTTGCTTAGATACTGACGGGTTACTGCTAACATTTCTTCGGTAGTGACACTGGAATTCATAAGCAGTTATAGTACTGCAACTAGAACAGCAGCCTGACAGGGTGGCAGCTGGTGCGTTATATTGGCATCATTCTTAATCTGTTAACAAAGTAAGCCCACTAGCCAGAGGTGTCTCTTTCCAAAGGTGACCCAGGAGCACACTCTGATTAAGTGACTTGCACATAGTCATACTGCAGACATATGATTTGTGAGGGGAATCAAACCTTGAATTACAGGATGAGGCTTGTTAGCAGCTTATAACCTTGATGTCCTGTAGTAATGGTCTAATCTTTTTGTATAAACCACCTTCATCTATTTTGTCACTATTGAGGTATTCAATGAAGATCTAAACATGGGGTAGGAGATGAACTTTGCAAATGATGATGGTGGGCATAGACATCAATTTGTTTCTTTGTAAATGAATCATTTGCCACCATCCTTCTGAGTTTCAGCTGAATTTTCTACGTCTTTATTTTAGTAACCATTACTTCCCTGCTACATTTTACTCCATGTTGTGATGATATATAGAGCAAAGCTGCTAAAGTTTTTGTATACATTGCGTATATTTAAAATTATTGTAAACCTTTTATGGCTTGTGTATCATATAGCCCTTTTAAGAAGGTCCATAGCCTATAATGCATTGCAATTTCCAAGCTATCAGTTGACTGTGAGATGATGAAGTGCTAATATTCTTCATGCTGAGCTGCAAGGTTGTTACCAATAAAAAAGTTACCTGTTTGCTTGAACCTTTAGGCAAATAATAATGCCCAACATGGTGTGTTAATGTGGAAATAATGCCCGCCTAGGGGTGTTCTGAGGCCTGACGCCACAGACGGAGGGTCTCTACAATCCAGGAAGGGTGTTATTTACACAGTAACACACACCCTGGAGAGCAGTATTGTGCTTAGAGAATGTGCTGTCTGTAAAATTGGTATGTTTTACTTATTTTTTATTACAGTATTAATCTTTTTGTATATTTTTGATGTTGTCGTTCCTCTTCCTGTTTTGAAGTTGCTGTTGTAAATGGTGTTTGAGGAAGCATTTTACATCCAAAATATATAATTTATTTACTTTCATTTTTTGATCCCTTCTTCCTAAAATATATGCTTTGTTGCCAGTCATTGGGGATTGAAATCATTAAATGACATACATTTGACTTTCAGACTTTATTTTCTTCAGAAAATTTATGTTATGACAAATCCTGTTATTTAAGCTAGTTTGGAATTTTATAAGAACAATATTTAAAATGTGTTCCTATTTTTTGAGCCTTTTTTCACCCTTTATTTCAGACTTTATCCAGATTTCTTGAGGTGAAAGATCAAGAGGTATGCAAACCTCTTCACCGCTGCTGCCACTGGTCCATCATCTCAGTCTCTCTCATACACACACACACACACACACACACACACACACACACACACACACACACACACACACACACACACACGCTTCAGAAAATGCATGCTAATACAAATCCTATTATTCAACCACTTTGTGATTTTTATAACAACAATATTTAAAATATGGTCCCTGTTCTGAGGCTTTGTTCCCACTTTATTTTAGGCTTTATCCAGATATCTTGAGCTAAGAGTTCGACAGGTTCTCAGGCCTCTTCACAGTGGCTGCTGCTGCCACTACTTGATCGCTTTCACTCTTCACTTTTTCTGTGTCTCACTCTCACACACACACACACCTTGCTTTCATGCACGCATACACTCACAGACAGCCAGAAACATAAACACACACACATACTTTTTCTGTTTCATTTTGTATTTACACTCGCTAAACAGCAAAAGCTCTGCTTAGTGAGAGTAAAATAATGGCATCCGTTGGGTTATTTTCAGTCGGAGCTCCATAACAATGTGATTTGCTGCAATGAAATGACGGACTTATTTTTCAGCGGGCATAAACTATAGATTAACATGCTGCTAGAGAACGTTGATCCTCCAATCAGCATGCAATCTGCAGGTTGCCCATTCTGTAATGTATCTTAACATCTCTGACTGAACCGATGAATGTTTCAGAGGAACCATTAGAGAAAACACTGACATGGTGTCAGAACCCGGACATACTTAATGAACAAAAAACAAAAAAGAAAAAAAAAATCCCATCGCTTATTAAACTACACTGTTTTTGGTGATCATAAAGTCTGGGTCATATTATTTTTCTAATAAAAATTGTGTTACCTTGCAATACCATAATTTTACCAAATTTAATTTGTTTAGATCAGAAAAAAATTTATTTATTCTGTGGTATCAAAATTTCGTGTGGCATCCAAATTAAATAATGAAGCAGATAAATTCTAGGAAAATGTAGTTCTCTAAGCAATGAGCTATAAAGTAGGGACCTTAAACATTTTTTCATGCACAGAAGGCCAGAGTGTTAAATACGAGTCAGGGATTAAAGAAATCAATCAACTTTTTCTGCCAAAAAGAAAAAAAAATAATACATGAAATAGCACAGTGTCCAAAGACGTATGCAACTAAGGGTGAATGCGCTGAAGCATTTGCAAGGAATTGTATGAGATGGCTTATGTGACACCCGTGCTCTGGCCGAGCAGTCAAGGAGCCTCAATACTCACCACTAACATCAGTGAGTGGTATCCCATATAGGAGGAAAGGATAACAAATACACACAGTAAAGTGCAATTTCCCTTAAGAGCACACAGAGATCACAGTCAGTCTGGGGCTGGTCACTCCTTGCTCTCCAGGTCCCCAATAATGAGACTCCCCACTGGCACAGCTATAGGTTCCAGATCACAGCCTAGTGGGCAACCTAAAACCTCCAGCACCATCTCTGTCCAACCAGTGCTTCATGTCCCTGCCCAAGTAGCTGACACACACACACACACACACACACACACACACACACACACACACACACACACACACACACACACACACACACACACACACCTTGAGAAGAGTTTATACAACCACACTGACACTCCTGGGGAAGGCGGCTGGCACAGGTTCTCCAGCTGTGGCCCTTTTTCCCAGACTATACGGTAGTACCAGCTGCCACCACCCACTAATATTTATCAGCTACTCAAAGGCCCTTAAAAGGGTGTCCAATTATTACTGTGCAATATTGTTATCCAATTGGTAGTATAGCCCAGGGCTAAAGCTATTAGAGTAGCTTTGTACAATTTTACCAAAGGCATGCAAGTACTCTAAAGAGCTTAAATTATCTCTACAAAAACAGCCACAGTTGAAAATGTTTAAAAATCTTTAATAACAAATAGTCAAAACACAAGACAATACTTTTTACTACACAATGCTAGTCAAGAGTTCAGAAATCACAGATAAATACTTTAAATAGTTCAGTAGTACAGTTCTGACATAACAGAAAATACACTTAGTCTAATCTTTTTAGTTTCTAGCTATTTCTAAGAGAAAACAAAAGCTTAAGATAAACTTACATATAGACCAAAGCAGTGCTGGTGAGTTGGATGGTCAAGACAAAAATGCTTAATGCTGTCTGATTCTCTCTGTTTTTAAAGTCACATTCCTGGTTCACATTACTTCATTCTTCACACTTTTCTGGGGTTCTCAGGCTAACAGACTACATTCTTTAGTAAGCTCTCACCAGGTCAGGAAGCAAAGCCATTAAGGACATTTATGCATGCAAATTCTGGCCATTAACTTTGGCCTTAAAACAATAGCAAAAATTCCTTCATCTAGACCGCTGGAGCCGTGTTTACATCAAAGGGTCACAACATGTTTTACTTGGTCAGTAGAGTGCACTGTTGTTACATTTTTTTCAGTTTTATATGTCACACTATTTTTACCATTTAAGACACAAGCCTGTGGTTTACATTAATATTTACAGATGACAGAATTATCTCCAACATTCTATCTGGCTAGGCTGGCAGCCTTCACCTATCTTCACCCAATCTTCACATAACTCCCCCCTGCAGAACTCAAGCTAGTTTTTCAAGTGACCCTTGAGAAATGCTGCTTGAGGGAGTTAGGTCTATCTGGGTATACCTTACCCTGTTCCCTGTTTTGAGAGCCCATCTGCATTGCCATTGCTAATCCCACTGCGGTGCTGCACGGACATATCATATGCTTGCAACCCCAGGCTCCATCTTAGCAACTTGGCATTTTGCTGACTAGCTCTAGGGGGTTGTGATCTGTCATAGCAGTGAATTTCCTTCCATACAGATATGGCTGAAGTTTCTGCAGTGCCCACACTATGGCTAGACATTCATTTTCTACAGCTGCATAGCATTCCTCCCTGGGTTGGAGCCTATGACTGAGATAAACCACTGGGTGCTCTTCTTCCTCTGAAGAAATCTGGCTAAGTACAGTCCCCACCACATGGTTCAAAGCATCCACCTGCACAACAAATTATTTGCTGTACTCTGGACTGGCTAACACAGGGGGTCCTCCCAAAGCTTCTTTAAACTTCTGGAATACCTGCTCACATGGTGGGGTCCACACTACCTTATCTGGCCTGTTCTTTCTTGTCAGGTCTGTGAGGGGAGCAGCTATGGTACTGTAACTAGAGATGAACTTTCTGTAGTACCCTGCTGTCCCTAAAAATGCCCTCACCTGCTTTTTAGTAACAGCTCCAGGCCATGCCTGAATGGCTTCCACTTTGGCAGGTTCTGGCCTTATCTTACCACTCCCCACTCTATGTCCTAGGTAGGAGACCACTGCCATACCCACCTGACATTTGCTCAACTTAATGGTCAACCTTGCCCTCTGCAGTCTGCCCAGCACCTCCCTGACATGCTGAAGGTGCTCTGGCCAGGAATGGCTGTAGATGGCAATATCATCTAGGTAAGCAAGGGAAAACCCTCCTGTTCCTGCTAGGATATGATCTACCAGCCTCTTGAAAGTCGCTGGGGCATTCTTCATCTCAAAGAGCATCTTTGTGAACTCATACAAGCCAAAAGGAGTCACAAAGGCTGACCACTCTAGTACTGGGAGTCAAGGGCACCTGCCAGTAACCCTTGGTAAGATCAATGGTTGTAAGATGCGTAGCCCCACCCAGCTGCTCTAGGGCCTCATCTGTTCTAGGCATGGGGTAAACATCTGACTCTGTGTGACTATTTAATTTTTCTGTAGTCCACACAGAACCTGGTGCTGCCATCCTTCTTTGGCACCAGCACCACTGGGGAGGCCCAGGGACTGTTGGACACTTGAATCACCCCTAGTGCCAACATCTCCTGTACCTCCTCCCTCAGAGTCTGTTTGACACTCTCAGGCACTCTGAAAGGGACCTGCCTAATAGGCCTTTAGGGTCCTGTATCCACCTGGTGCTGCCCCAGGTGGGTGCACCCTGGTTTCCCAGTGAACATGTCCCCGAATTTCTGCAACACTGCTTGAATTTCTCGAACCTGGGTAGGAGATAGCTGCTGGGACATTGCTTACCCCTTCCACTGAGGTGTCAGCCCGAGCCTCACTGAGGAGATCAGTCCCCAGATCTCCCTCAGACTCCTCCTGCAATCCACTGCAAATGCCCACCACAAGGGCCTCCCTATCATGGTAAGGTTTCATCATGTTAACATGGTACAATTTGTGCCCCTGCCTTCTGCCTAGCAGTTCCACCATGTAGTTAACATCACTTACCTTTCTTACCACCTTGTAGGGTCCCTCCCAAGCTGCTTGCAGCTTGTTGTGTCTGACAGGAATGAGAACCATTACCTGCTGCTCCACAGCATACTCTCTAGCTCGGGCATTCCTGTCATAGCACACCGTTTTCTGTTGTTGGGCTTCTGCCAGGTTCTCTTGGGCCAAGCCCATGAGTTTCCTGAGTCTTGTCCTGAGGTTTAGATGTATGCCACAACAGACTCCTTGTGAGACTCGCACTCACCTTCCCACTCATCTTGAATTAAATTTAGAGGTCCCCTCACCCTGTGCCCATAGAGCAACTCAAAGGGTGAAAAACCTGTGGATTCCTGGGGAACCTCTCTATAACCAAACAACAGATGGGGCAAATATTTGTCCCACTTCCTCTTAAACTGATCTGCAAATGCCCGTAGCATGGACTTGATTGTAGAGTTTAACCTCTCAACAAGACCATTAGTCTGGGGATGGTAAGGGGTAGTCTTCATGTGCTTCACCCCACAGGACTTCCACAGACAAGCCAGCTGGTCTGACATGAAATTGGCACCTCTGTCAGTCAGTATTTCTTTTGGGAAACCTACCCTGTTGAAAATCTCTAACAAAGCATTTGCCACCTTCTCTGCCTCAATGGAGGACAAAGCCATTGCTTCAGGGTATCGTGTAGCATAATCCACTACCACTAGGATATACTTTTTCCCTGTGGAACTTGGGGTACTTAGAGGACCCACAATATCCATAGCTACCCTCTGAAATGGCTCCTCAATCACAGGCAAAGGCATCAAAGGAGCTCTCACCTTGTCTCCTGCCTTGCCTACCTTTTGGCACTGCTCACAGGCCCTGCAGTACCCTGCTACATCTCTGGAAATTCCAGGCCAATAGAAGTTCTGCATAATATGCCTCTTTGTATGTTTTATGCTGATATGACCTGCAAAGGGAATATTATGGGCTATGGCTCAACATGCCAGTTGGTAGGCTGTAGGCACTACCGGCTGCTGTACTATCTCACCTTCTAGCTCTCCCTCAGGAGTCCACTCTCTGTATAGTAACCCTTTGTCCCAGTATACCGATTCCCCCTTTCCTTGAGAATCAGGTGCCTTCCTAGCTACCTGCCTCAGGCCCTGCAATGTAGGGTCTGAGAGCTGAGCCTGTCTCAACTATCTCCTTGTAACCCTTTCCAGCTCCCCTTCTACAGGAGGTCTGGCATCCTCTGACAATGGTGCCTCACTGTAGCTTGGGTACTACTACTCACCTCTACCTTTGCAGTCACTCTGTCCAAGGGACCATCAGTACCCCCAAGCAGCTGTGGCTCACCTTCAGTCTCACTGCTACAGAGTAGCTCCCTCCCTGATATAACCACCTCACCTGTCCTGGCTATAAGTATGCAGTCTGTCTGGGTCTCCCCCAGGCTACCAGACCCACATGCTTGTCTCCTAGCCTGACTGCACATAACTGCATAAGCATATGGTGCTGCGTCATCCAAATCCTTCCCTATCAGGACATCTGCAGGATGGTAGTTCGGTACCCCTGTTGTCTCAAGACAACCTACCATTGGCATTTCGTCTTTCCCACTTACTGGCTCTCTCACCTTTTGTTCCCCACCTTGCCTCCATGGACACCTGTATGCCACATGGCTCCACTGGTTGCATTCAAAAAAATTAACCCCAGCTACTGGACGTATACCTGGACTACTGGCTTCCCCTGCTACTGGCAGATTCTGTTGGGGCAGTCTGTGCTGCTCACCATGGGTTACTTTAGACCCATGAGCAGTACTGGGAGGGGTCCCTTTCCTGTGCAGGGCTGCCCTGCTTGTCAGGTATAGTTCTCCCTTCTTCCCCAACTCATCTGAAGTAGCACATTGTCTATCAGCTAACCAGATCCTCATGTCCTCAGGCAAAGTGCTAAGGGCTTGTTTCCTCACCAAAACATCTGCCAGCCCTTCAAAAGTGGTGACCTGACATCCACTCACCCACCTATGGAAATAAGTGCTCAGTTTAGCAACATATTCACACAAACTTTCATCTGCCTTGCGTCTGTGCTCACAAACCTTTTTCCTATACGTTTCAGGTGTTAGCTTAAACAATTTTAACAAGGGATCCAAATAGAGCCAAGCAGCAGAGACAACCAGGCAGCGTCAAAAACACCAGAGATTCAGTTATAAAAGAAGGAGAACTTTAATGTGTACACTGGTAAGCGCTTTCACTTGTAGCTTCTTCAGACCATTAATGAAATCACATACTCTAACGGCTCTCTCTAATATAGTCAAAAACAGCCATTCAAAGCTTTCAAGCAATTATTCAATCACTAACAATAATAAAATTAAAGCAACAACACTACAATAAAGCACTCTGTATTCATTGTTAAAAACAAAGTTATACTATGCATAACAAATGTGCATATCTAAGAATAAATATACACTAATTTAGATAAAGTACAGACAGGTTCATTACTTTTAATTTATGTGAAGTGTTATGAAATATGTTAGTACTAATTTTTGTGTACAGAATCTTTACATATGCATATAATATATACATACATATTTTTATGAAATCTTGTAGTTGAAGGTTTTTTAGTTAATATATGTACTTTATCTAAATTAGTGTATGTTTATTCTTAGATATGTACTTTTTGTTATGCATAGTATAACTTTGTTTTTAACAATGAATACAGAGTGCTTTATTGTAGCATTGTTGCTTTAATTTTATTATTGTTAGTGATTGAATAATTGCTTGAAAGCTTTGAATGGCTGTTTTTGACTATATTAGAGAGAGCCGTTAAGAGTATGTGATTTCATTAATGGTCTGAAGAAGCTACAAGTGAAAGCGCTTACCAGTGTACACATTAAAGTTCTCCTTCTTTTATAACTGAATCTCTGTTGTTTTTGATGCTGCATGGTTGTCTCTGCTGTTTGGCTCTATTTGAATTATTTATCGAACTTACTTGCAGTGAAACATTCACCCTGAGGAGTGTTTTTTGTTTTATTATGGTATTAATTATAACAAGTGATTTTAACAGCAGTATAATCAAAACATGCAACATCAGACATTTTTGACAAAACAGTTACAGCTTTACCATGGAGTAAGGAGGTCAGGAACCATACCCAGAGCCTTTGATCAACACTATACTGTTTGCATACCCTCTCAAACATAGGAATGAAACTATCAAAATTATCTCCCTCTTTAAATTGCAGAAGAAATTTACTGACGTTTTGTGCTTCTGGGATCCAGTTACTCCCTTCCTCATTACCTCCATGACTCTGGTGAAGAGTCAGCATTTCCCTCTCATGCCTCCACTGCTGCTCTTTTTCCTCGACTTCTATCTCCAAACGCCTGGCCTCCAACTCAAGTGTCTTTAGCTCCAGATGGAGTCCTCTATGGAAAGGTTGAGTTGTCCATTCTCTGAGGGTATTACATCTCCACTGCCAGTCCGATTGTTTTCCTGGTTGCTGTTTTCTGATGCAGCTTTAACCAAGGCTGCAATCAGGTCTGCCTTAGTCAGGTTTCCATGCACCAGTTCCCTAGCCTGGCACATCTCCACCAGCTAGCTCCTTGTCAGCTTTCCATACTCCTCTGCTAACATGCTGCCTGCTCACCCTGACTAACTAAGCTAACCAAAGAAATAAAACAATTGTGATCTGAACTCTGAGTATTCACTGCATGGCTGATTTAGAGTACAAAACACATTCAGAGCTCACTGTATACAAGCTACAGGAATTCACTCTACCCACACCACTACAAGCCAATTAGTATTTGCCAACCAATTAATATGTGGTGTGGATATCCCACCACAGCCAAACAATTAATATGTGATGCCCGTGCCCTGGCCCTGCAATCAAGGAGCCTCAATCCTCACCACTAACACCAGTGAGGGGCATCCCACATAGGAGGAAAGAATAACAAATACACACAGTAAAGTGCAATTTCCCTTAAAAGCACACAGAGATCACAGTCAGTCCAGGGTTGATTGCTCCCTTGCTCTCCAGGTCCCCAATAAGACTCCCCACTGGCGCAGCTATAGGGTCCAGATCTCAGTCTAGTGGGCAAGCCAAAATCTCCAGCACTGTCTCTGTCCAACCAGTGCTTCGTGTCCCTATCCAAGTAGCTCACACACACACACACACACACACACACACACACACACACACACACACACACACACACACACACACACACACACACACACCTTGAGAAGAGTTTATACAACCACACAGACACTTCTGGAAGGCTGGCACAGGTTCTCCAGCTGTACCCCTTTTTCCCAGACTATACGGTAGTACCAGGTGCCACCACCCCCTTATATTTATCAGCTATTCAAAGGCCCTTAAACGGGTGTCCAATTATTACTGTGCAATATTATTATCCAATTGGTAGTATAGCCCAGAGCTAAAGCTATTAGAGTAGCTTTGTACAATTTTACCAAAGGCATGCAAGTACTCTAAAGAGCTTAAATTATCTCTACAAAAATAGCCACATTTGAAAGAGTTTAAAAAATATTTAATAACAAATAGTCAAAACACAAGACAATACTTTTTACTACACAGTGCTAGTCAAGAGTTCAGAAATCACAAAGAAATACTTAAAATAATTGAGTAGTACAGTTCTGACATCACAGAAAAACACTTAGTCTAATATTTCTAGTTTATAGCTATTTCTAAGAGAAAATACAAGTCTAAGATAAACTTACATATAGAGCAAAGCAGTGTTGGTGAGTTGGATGGTCAAAACAAAAATGCTTAATGCTCTCTGATTCTCTCTGTTTTTAAAATCACATTCCTGGTTCACATTACATCATTCTTCACACTTTCCTGGGGTTCCCAGGCTAACAGGCTACATTCTTTAGTAAGCTCACAACAGGTCAGGAAGCAAAGCCATTAAGGACATTTATGCATGCAAATTCTAGCCATTAAGTTTGGCCTTAAAATAATAGCAAGAATTCCTTCATCTAGATCTGCTGGAGCTGTGTTTACATCAAAGGGTCACAACATGCTTTACTTGGTCAGTAGAGTGCACTGTCACATTTTTTTCAGTTCCACATGTCACACTATTTTTACCATTTAAGACACAAGCATGTGGTTTCCATTAATATTTACAGATGACAGAATTATCTCCAAAATTCTATTTTGGTCGGCTGGCAGCCTTCACCTATCTTCACCCAATCTTCACAGGCTTAATGCTACAAAATGTAATAATCCTATTTGTTAACCAGGTGGGATGACTGAACACACAGTCTGTTTTCAGGGGTGATCTGGATATAATATCTAGTTAATTGACTGGGTTAGGGTCAGACAGGAAGCAAATGAGGGCTGAGGGAATTAAACTCTGTACCACAGGCACTACACAGACAATTGTGAGTAGACTGGCTGGATGTAGAAGTGTCTCAAAAGTTGTGTCTTGAAGTTACTGCAATCCATGTAGCTACTTATCTCATGACTCAACTGTGTAAATATTGTCAATAGCATCTTATTTTTAACGAGTGTATGTAAAGTGTTTCCACATACACCTCAAATGTGTGTATGTCAAGTGTCTCCACACTTACTACATAAGAGTGTTTGCACAAATTAATCTGTATAACCCTCAAGATCAACCAAAACCAACCTTATTGACTATGTGTGACACTGAATGTACATATCTGTAAACTGTTCTATACAATGTATCTTTTATTACTTTTGTATCTTTTGAATCTGTACTGTATTGTGTATCTTGGAGCTTTTCTCCCTGGGCCTCCACTGAACACGGTAATCAAACTGGAAATAGAATAAAATAAATAAATACTGTAACTTTACAGAAAGTAATAAAAATTGCCAGAGAGGTGACATTGGTAAAAAAAACTTCTAATTTAAGTATGACAATTAGTGTGTCAGTTGAAACAATATTTAATGGCAGATTTTATAACAGAAATAATGCTAGTCAAGCTAAGTACATTTTCAAGAGGCAGCATGAGAGTAAGTCTGGCAAATGAGGTAGAGCTGTGTTCTGTATGTCAGGAGATGTACGAAGTGTGACAGTTTCCGTAATGAGGCAGAGCTGTGCTGCATGTGGCAGGAGATGTATGACATGTGACAGTTTCTGTAATGAGGCAGAGCTGTACTACGTGTGTCAGGAGATGTATGGAGTGTGACAGTTTCCGTAATGAGGCAGAGCTGTGCTGCATGTGGCAGGAGATGTATGACATGTGACAGTTTCTGTAATGACGCAGAGCTGTACTACGTGTGTCAGGAGATGTATGAAGTGTGACAGTTTCCTTAATGAGGCAGAGCTGTGCTGCATGTGGCAGGAGATGTATGACATGTGACAGCTTCTGTAATGAGGCAGAGCTGTACTACGTGTGTCAGGAGATGTATGAAGTGTGACAGTTTTTGTAATGAGGCAGAGCTGTGTTGCATGTGGCAGGGGATGTATGATGTGTGACAGTTTTTTTAATGAGGCAGAGCTGTGCTACGTGTCAGGAGATGTACAACATGTGACAGTTTCTGTAATGAGGCAGAGCTATGCTACTTGTGTCAGGAGATGTACAATGTGTGACAGTTATCATAATGAGGCAGAGCTGTGCTATATGTGTCAGAAAATGTATGAAACATGACAGTTTCTGTATTGAGGCAGATCTGTGCAGTGTGTGGCAGGAGATGTATGACATGTGACAGTTTTCCGCAATGAAGCAGAGCTGTGCTGCATGTGTCAGGAGATGTTCAAGGTGTGACCATTACCATAATGAGATAGAGCTGTACTACATGTGTCAGGAGATGTACAAGGTGTGATCATTACCATAATGAGACATATCTGTGCTACATGTGTCAGGAGATGTACAAGTGACCATTACTATAATGAGACAGAGCTGTATTGCATGTATCAGGAGATGTACAAGGTGTGACTGGTACCATAATGAGACAGAGCTCTACTGCAAGTGTCAGGAGATGTACAAGGTGTGATCATTACCATAATGAGACAGAGCTATGCTGCATGTGTCAGGAGATGTACAAAGTGTGATCATTACCATAATGAGACAGACCTGTGCTGCATGTGTCAGGAGATGTACAAGGTCTGACCATTACCATAATTAGACAGAGCTGTGCTGCGTGTGTCAGGAGATGTTCAAGGTGTGACCATTACCATAATGAGACAGAGCTGTGCTGCATGTGTCAGGAGATGTACAAGGTGTGACCATTACCATAATGAGAAAGAGATGTGCTGTGTACATCAGGAGATGTACAAGGTGTGACTGGTACCATAATGAGACAGAGCTGTGCTACATGTGTCAGGAGATTTACAAGGTTTGACCATCACCATAATAAGACAGAGCTGTGCTGCCTGCGTCAGAAGATGTCCAGGGTGTTGCCATTACCATAATGAGACAGAGCTGTGGTGCATGTGTCAGCAGATGTATAAGGTGTGACCATTACCATAATGAGACAGAACTGTGCTATATGTGTCAGGAGATGTACAAAGTGTGACAGTTTCTGTAATGAGGCAGAGCTGTGATATGTGTGGCATAATATGTATAAGGTGTGACAGTTGCCATAATGAGGCAGAGCTGTGCTTCATGTGTCAGGAGATGCACATGTGACAGTCTCTGTAATGAGCCACGTGGCAGGAGATGTATATGGCATGACCATTAACAAGAGGCAGAGCTGTACTGCATGTGTCAGAAGATGTATAATGTGTGACAGCTTCCATAGTGAGGTAGACCTGTGCTACATGTGTTAGGAGATGTATAAGGTGTGACCATTAATGAGAGGCAGAGCTGTTCTGCATGAGGTCTGAGATGTACAAGATGTGACAGTTTCTATAATGAAGTAGACCTGTGCTATGTGTGGCAGGTGTAAAATGTGTGACTGTGAGTATAATGTATAATGAGGCAGAACTGTCCTGCATGTGTCAGAAGATGCACAAGGTGTGATCATTACCATAACGAGAGAGAGCTATGCTGCATGTGTCAGGAGATGTACAAAGTGTGATCATTACCATAATGAGACAGACCTGTGCTGCATGTGTCAGGAGATGTACAAGGTCTGACCGTTACCATAATTAGACAGAGCTGTGCTGCATGTGTCAGGAGATGTACAAGGTGTGACCGTTACCATAATGAGACAGAGCTGTGCTGCATTTGTCAGAAGATGTACAAGGTGTGACCATTACCATAATGAGAAAGAGATGTGCTGTGTGCATCAGGAGATGTACAAGGTGTGACCAGTACCATAATGAGACAGAGCTGTGCTACATGTGTCAGGAAATTTACAAGGTATGACCATCACCATAATAAGACAGAGCTGTGCTGCCTGTGTCAGAAGATGTACAGGGTTTACCATTACCATAATGAGTCAGAGCTGTGCTGTATGTATCAGGAGATGTACAAGGTGTGACCATTACCATAATGAGACAGAGCTGTGCTGCATGTGTCAGGAGATGTACAAGGTGTGATCCTTACCATAATGAGACAGAGTTGTGCTGCGTGTGTCAGGAGATGTACAGGGTGTTACCATTACCATAATGAGACAGAGCTGTGGTGCATGTGTCAGCAGATGTACAAGGTGTGACCATTACCATAATGAGACAGAGCTGTGCTATATGTGTCAGGAGATGTATGAAGTGTGACAGTTTCTGTAATGAGGCAGAGCTGTGATATGTGTGACATGATACGTATAAGGTGTGACAGTTGCCATAATGAGGCACAGCTGTGCTTCATGTGTCAGGAGATGCACATGTGACAGTTTCTGTAATGAGCCATGTGGCAGGAGATGTACATGGTATGACCATTAACAAGAGGTAGAGCTGTACTGCATGTGTCAGAAGATGTATAATGTGTGACAGTTTCCATAGTGAGGTAGACCTGTGCTACATGTGTTAAGGGATGTATAAGGTGTGACCATTAATGAGAGGCAGAGCTGTTCTGCATGAGGTCTGAGATGTACAAGATATGACAGTTTCTATAATGAAGCAGACCTGTGCTATGTGTGGCAGATGTAAAATGTGTGACTGTGAGTATAATGAGGCAGAACTGTCCTGCATGTGTCAGGAGATGTAAAAAGTATGACCATTACCATTATGAGACAGAACTGCGGTGGTGGTGCTGCGGTAGCATTGTCGCCTCACAGTAAGACATCGTCCTGTTCGATTCTCAGCTAGAGCGTCTTCTATGTGGAGACATGCGTGAATGGGCGTACCTTCATTGAAGGTTGTGTGTCAGAGCTGGCAACTCGGCTCATAAAAATCTACTGCCAGTCATTAGCGGACCGGAGTTCTGCTGTAGCAACCCCTAACCGGGAAAAGCCGAAAGACGCAACAATTACCATTATGAGACAGAGCTGTGCTACATGTGTCAGGAGATGCACAAGGTGTGATCATTACCATAATAAGAGAGAGCTGTGCTGCATGTGTCAGGAGATGTACAAGGTGTGACCATTACCATAATGAAACAGAGCTATGCTGCATGTGTCAGGAGATGTACAAGGTCTGACCATTACCATTATGAGACAGAGCTGTGCTACATGTGTCAGGGGATGTACAGGGTGTTACCATTACTATATTGAGACAGAGCTGTGCTACATGTGTCAGGAGATGTACAAGGTGTTAACATTACCATATTGAGACAGAGCTGTGCTACATGTGTCAGGAGGTGTACAAGGTGTTACTGTTACCATAACAAGACAGAGCTATGCTACATATGTCAGGAGATGAACAAGGTGTTACTATTACCATAATGAAGCAGAGCTGTGCTGCATGTGTCAGGAGATGTACAAGGTGTGACTGTTACCATAATGAAACAGAGCTATGCTGCATGTGTCAGGAGATTACAAGGTGTTACCATTACCATATTGAGACAGAGCTGTGCTACGTGTCAGGAGATGTACAAGGTGTTACTGTTACTATAATAAGACAGAGCTATGCTACATATGTCAGGAGATGAACAAGGTGTTACTGTTACCATAATGAAGCAGAGCTGTGCTGCATGTGTCAGGAGATGTACAAGGTGTGACCGTTACCATAATGAAACAGAGCTATGCTGCATGTGTCAGGAGATTACAAGGTGTGAATATTACCATTATGAGACAGAGCTGTGCTACATGTGTCAGGAGATGCGCAAGGTGTGACCATTACCATAATGAGACAGGGCTGTCCTGCATATGTCAGGAGATGTACAAAGTATGACCATTACCATTATGAGACAGAGCTGTGCTACATGTGTCAGGAGATGTATAAGGTGTGATCGTTACCATAATGAGACAGAACTGTGCTGCATGTGTCAGTAAATGTACAAAGTATGACTGTTACCATAATGAGACAGAGCTGTGTTACATGTGTCAGGAGAGGTGACCAGTACCATAATGAGACAGACCTGTGCTGCATGTGTCAGCAGATGTATAAGGTATGACTGTTACCATAATGAGACAGAGCTGTGCTGTGTGTGTCAGGAGATGTAAAAGGTTTTACCGGTACCATAATGAGACAGAGCCGTGTTACATGTGTCAGGAGATGTTCAAGGTGTGACTGGTACCATAATGAGACAGAGCTGTGGTGCATGTGTCAGGAGCTGTACAAGGTGTGACTGTTACCATAATGAGACAGAGGTGTGCTGCATGTGTCTGGAGCTGTACAAGGTGCGACCATTACCATAATGAGACAGAGCTGTGCTGCATGTGTCAGGATATGTACAAGGTGCTACCATTACCATAATGAGACAGAGTTGTGCTGTGTGTGTCAGGATATGTACAAGGTGCTACCATTACCATAATGAGACAGAGTTGTGCTGTGTGTGTCAGGAGATGTACAAGGTGTGACCATCACCATGAGACAGAGCTGTGCTGCATGTCAGGAGCTGTGCAAGGTGTTACTGTTACCATAATGAGACAGAACTGTACTACATGTATCAGGAGATGTACAAGGTGTGACCATTACCATAATGAGACAGACCTCTGCTGCATGTGTCAGGAGATGTACAAGGTGTGACCGTTACCATAATGAGACAGACCTCTGCTGCATGTGTCAGGAGATGTACAAGGTCTGACCGTTACCATAATTAGACAGAGTTGTGCTGCGTGTGTCAGGAGATGTACAAGGTGTGACCATCACCATGAGACAGAGCTGTGCTGCATGTGTCAGGAGATGTACAAGGTGTGACCATTACCATAATGCGAAAGAGATGTGCTGTGTACATCAGGAGATGTACAAGGTGTGACTGGTACCATAATGAGACAGAGCTGTGCTACATGTGTCAGGAGATTTACAAGGTTTGACCATCACCATAATAAGACAGAGCTGTGCTGCCTGCGTCAGAAGATGTACAGGGTGTTACCATTACCATAATGAGACAGAGCTGTGCTGCATGTATCAGGAGATGTACAAGGTGTGACTATTACCATAATGAGACAGAGCTGTGCTGCATGTGTCAGGAGATGTACAAGGTGTGATCCTTACCATAATGAGACAGAGTTGTGCTGCGTGTGTCAGGAGATGTACAGGGTGTTACCATTACCATAATGAGACAGAGCTGTGGTGCATGTGTCAGCAGATGTACAAGGTGTGACCATTACCATAATGAGACAGAGCTGTGCTATATGTGTCAGGAGATGTATGAAGTGTGACAGTTTCTGTAATGAGGCAGAGCAGTGATATGTGTGACATGATACATATAAGGTGTGACAGTTGCCATAATGAGGCACAGCTGTGCTTCATGTGTCAGGAGATGCACATGTGACAGTTTCTGTAATGAGCCATGTGGCAGGAGATGTACATGGTATGATCATTAACAAGAGGTAGAGCTGTACTGCATGTGTCAGAAGATGTATAATGTGTGACAGTTTCCATAATGAGGTAGACCTGTGCTACATGTGTTAAGGGATGTATAAGGTGTGACCATTAATGAGAGGCAGAGCTGTTCTGCATGAGGTCTGAGATGTACAAGATGTGACAGTTTCTATAATGAAGCAGACCTCTGCTATGTGTGGCAGATGTAAAATGTGTGACTGTGAGTATAATGAGGCAGAACTGTCCTGCATGTGTCAGGAGATGTAAAAAGTATGACCATTACCATTATGAGACAGAACTGCGGTGGTGGTGCTGCGGTAGCATTGTCGCCTCACAGTAAGACATCGTCCTGTTCGATTCTCAGCTAGAGCGTCTTCTATGTGGAGACATGCGTGAATGCGCGTACCTTTATTGAAGGTTGTGTGTCAGAGCTGGCAACTCGGCACATACAAATCTACTGCCAGTCATTAGAGGACTGGAGTTCTGCTGTGGCAACCCCTAACCGGGAAAAGCCGAAAGACGCAACAATTACCATTATGAGACAGAGCTGTGCTACATGTGTCAGGAGATGCACAAGGTGTGATCATTACCATAATAAGAGAGAGCTGTGCTGCATGTGTCAGGAGATGTACAAGGTGTGACCATTACCATAATGAAACAGAGCTATGCTGCATGTGTCAGGAGATGTACAAGGTCTGACCATTACCATTATGAGACAGAGCTGTGCTACATGTGTCAGGAGATGTACAGGGTGTTACCATTACTATATTGAGACAGAGCTGTGCTACATGTGTCAGGAGATGTACAAGGTGTTAACATTACCATATTGAGACAGAGCTGTGCTACATGTGTCAGGAGGTGTACAAGGTGTTACTGTTACCATAACAAGACAGAGCTATGCTACATATGTCAGGAGATGAACAAGGTGTTACTATTACCATAATGAAGCAGAGCTGTGCTGCATGTGTCAGGAGATGTACAAGGTGTGACTGTTACCATAATGAAACAGAGCTATGCTGCATGTGTCAGGAGATTACAAGGTGTTACCATTACCATATTGAAACAGAGCTGTGCTACGTGTCAGGAGATGTACAAGGTGTTACTGTTACCATAATAAGACAGAGCTATGCTACATATGTCAGGAGATGAACAAGGTGTTACTGTTACCATAATGAAGCAGAGCTGTGCTGCATGTGTCAGGAGATGTACAAGGTGTGACCGTTACCATAATGAAACAGAGCTATGCTGCATGTGTCAGGAGATTACAAGGTGTGAATATTACCATTATGAGACAGAGCTGTGCTACATGTGTCAGGAGATGCGCAAGGTGTGACCATTACCATAATGAGACAGGGCTGTCCTGCATGTGTCAGGAGATGTACAAAGTATGACCATGACCATTATGAGACAGAGCTGTGCTACATGTGTCAGGAGATGTATAAGGTGTGATCATTACCATAATAAGACAGAACTGTGCTGCATGTGTCAGTAAATGTACAAAGTATGACTGTTACCATAATGAGACAGAGCTGTGTTACATGTGTCAGGAGAGGTGACCAGTACCATAATGAGACAGACCTGTGCTGCATGTGTCAGCAGATGTATAAGGTATGACTGTTACCATAATGAGACAGAGCTGTGCTGTGTGTGTCAGGAGATGTAAAAGGTTTTACCGGTACCATAATGAGACAGAGCTGTGTTACATGTGTCAGGAGATGTTCAAGGTGTGACTGGTACCATAATGAGACAGAGCTGTGGTGCATGTGTCAGGAGCTGTACAAAGTGTGACTGTTACCATAATGAGACAGAGGTGTGCTGCATGTGTCTGGAGCTGTACAAGGTGTGACCATTACCATAATGAGACAGAGCTGTGCTGCATGTGCCAGGAGATGTACAAGGTATGACTGATACCATAATGAGCCAGAGTTGTGCTGCATGTGTCAGGATATGTACAAGGTGCTACCATTACCATAATGAGACAGAGTTGTGCTGTGTGTGTCAGGAGATGTACAAGGTGTGACCATCACCATGAGACAGAGCTGTGCTGCATGTGTCAGGAGATGTACAAGGTGTGACCATTACCATAATGCGAAAGAAATGTGCTGTGTACATCAGGAGATGTACAAGGTGTGACCGGTACCATAATGAGACAGAGCTGTGCTACATGTGTCAGGAGATTTACAAGGTTTGACCATCACCATAATAAGACAGAGCTGTGCTGCCTGCATCAGAAGATGTACAGGGTGTTACCATTACCATAATGAGACAGAGCTGTGCTGCATGTATCAGGAGATGTACAAGGTGTGACTATTACCATAATGAGACAGAGCTGTGCTGCATGTGTCAGGAGATGTACAAGGTGTTATCATTACCATAATGAGACAGAGTTGTAATGTGTGACCATTAATGAGAGGCAGAGCTGTTCTGCATGAGGTCTGAGATGTACAAGATGTGACAGTTTCTATAATGAAGTAGACCTGTGCTATGTGTGGCAGATGTAAAATGTGTGACTGTGAGTATCATGAGGCAGAACTGTCCTGCATGTGTCAGAAGATGCACAAGGTGTGATCATTACCATAATGAGACAGAGCTGTGCTGCATTTGTCAGAAGATGTACAAGGTGTGACCATTACCATAATGAGAAAGAGATGTGCTGTGTGCATCAGGAGATGTACAAGGTGTGACCAGTACCATAATGAGACAGAGCTGTGCTACACGTGTCAGGAAATTTACAAGGTGTGACCATCACCATAATAAGACAGAGCTGTGCTGCCTGTGTCAGAAGATGTACAGGGTTTACCATTACCATAATGAGTCAGAGCTGTGCTGCATGTATCAGGAGATGTACAAGGTGTGACCATTACCTTAATGAGACAGAGCTGTGCTGCGTGTGTCAGGAGATGTACAGGGTGTTACCATTACCAAAATGAGACAGAGCTGTGGTGCATGTGTCAGCAGATGTACAAGGTGTGACCATTACCATAATGAGACAGAGCTGTGCTATATGTGTCAGGAGATGTATGAAGTGTGACAGTTTCTGTAATGAGGCAGAGCTGTGATATGTGTGACATGATATGTATAAGGTGTGACAGTTGCTATAATGAGGCACAGCTGTGCTTCATGTGTCAGGAGATGCACATGTGACAGTTTCTGTAATGAGCCATGTGGCAGGAGATGTACATGTTATGACCATTAACAAGAGGTAGAGCTGTACTGCATGTGTCAGAAGATGTATAATGTGTGACAGTTTCCATAGTGAGGTAGACCTGTGCTACATGTGTTAAGGGATGTATAAGGTGTGACCATTAATGAGAGGCAGAGCTGTTCTGCATGAGGTCTGAGATGTACAAGATGTGACAGTTTCTATAATGAAGCAGACCTGTGCTATGTGTGGCAGATGTAAAATGTGTGACTGTGAGTATAATGAGGCAGAACTGTCCTGCATGTGTCAGGAGATGTAAAAAGTATGACCATTACCATTATGAGACAGAACTGCGGTGGTGGTGCTGCGGTAGCATTGTCGCCTCACAGTAAGACATCATCCTGTTTGATTCTCAGCTAGAGCGTCTTCTATGTGGAGACATGCGTGAATGGGCATACCTTCATTGAAGGTTGTGTGTCAGAGCTGGCAACTCGGCACATAAAAATCTACTGCCAGTCATTAGCAGACCGGAGTTCCGCTGTGGTGACCCCTAACCGGGAAAAGCCGAAAGACGCAACAATTACCATTATGAGACAGAGCTGTGCTACATGTGTCAGGAGATGCACAAGGCGTGATCATTACCATAATAAGAGAGAGCTATGCTGCATGTGTCAGGAGATGTACAAGGTGTGAGCATTACCATAATGAAACAGAGCTATGCTGCATGTGTCAGGAGATGTACAAGGTCTGACCATTACCATTATGAGACAGAGCTGTGCTACATGTGTCAGGAGATGTACAGGGTGTTACCATTACTATATTGAGACAGAGCTGTGCTACATGTGTCAGGAGATGTACAATGTGTTAACATTACCATATTGAGACAGAGTTGTGCTACATCTGTCAGGAGGTGTACAAGGTGTTACTGTTACCATAATAAGACAGAGCTATGCTACATATGTCAGGAGATGAACAAGGTGTTACTATTACCATAATGAAGCAGAGCTGTGCTGCATGTGTCAGGAGATATACAAGGTGTGACTGTTACCATAATGAAACAGAGCTATGCTGCATGTGTCAGGAGATTACAAGGTGTTACCATTACCATATTGAGACAGAGCTGTGCTACGTGTCAGGAGATGTACAAGGTGTTACTGTTACCATAATAAGACAGAGCTATGCTACATATGTCAGGAGATGAACAAGGTGTTACTGTTACCATAATGAAGCAGAGCTGTGCTGCATGTGTCAGGAGATGTACAAGGTGTGACCATTACCATAATGAAACAGAGCTATGCTGCATGTGTCAGGAGATTACAAGGTGTGAATATTACCATTATGAGACAGAGCTGTGCTATATGTGTCAGGAGATGCACAAGGTGTGACCATTACCATAATGAGACAGGGCTGTCCTGCATGTGTCAGGAGATGTACAAAGTATGACCATTACCATTATGAGACAGAGCTGTGCTACATGTGTCAGGAGATGTATAAGGTGTGATTGTTACCATAATAAGACAGAACTGTGCTGCATGTGTCAGTAAATGTACAAAGTATGACTGTTACCATAATGAGACAGAGCTGTGTTACATGTGTCAGGAGAGGTGACCAGTACCATAATGAGACAGACTTGTGCTGCATGTGTCAGCAGATGTATAATGTATGACTGTTACCATAATGAGACAGAGCTGTGCTGTGTGTGTCAGGAGATGTAAAAGGTTTTACCGGTACCATAATGAGACAAAGCTGTGTTACATGTGTCAGGAGATGTTCAAGGTGTGACTGGTACCATAATGAGACAGAGCTGTGGTGCATGTGTCAGGAGCTGTACAAGGTGTGACTGTTACCATAATGAGACAGAGGTGTGCTGCATGTGTCTGGAGCTGTACAAGGTATGACTGATACCATAATGAGCCAGAGTTGTGCTGCATGTGTCAGGATATGTACAAGGTGCTACCATTACTATAATGAGACAGAGTTGTGCTGCGTGTGTCAGCAGATGCACAAGGTGTGACCATCACCATGAGACAGAGCTGTTCTGCGTGTCAGGAGCTGTGCAAGGTGTTACTGTTACCATAATGAGACAGAGCTGTACTACATGTATCAGGAGATGTACAAGGTGTTACCATTACCATAATGAAGCAGAGCTGTGGTGCATGTGTCAGGAGATGTACAAGGTGTGACCATTACCATCATGAGACAAAGGACATAGCAGGTGTTTATAAGATGCGCTTTGAGTGACGTTTTGAAGAGTAGAGTAGAGGATGCAGAAGTTAGTGAAGACGGGAGGCTACTCCAGCTTTTAGCTATCATGTGTGAGTATAATGCTTTCTCTGCATTATTATTAGCTTTAGAGATACATAGTAGTGTTTTGTCAGTAGAATGTAGAGGACAATTAGCTTTGTAGTGAGTGAGAAGTTGATTGAGGGCTGGGGTCTTGTCCGGGTATTTCAGGATGTTATAAGTAGTGACTAGTTGGTAACTGAGTAGTTGAGGAAGTTCTAGCCATTGCATGTTTCTTAGAACTTGACAGTGATGGGTTCTGAGGTGGAGTTATTAGCAAACTTTGCTATTTTGTTAAAGCATGATTTAAGTTTATCAAGATCGAGTTTTCTGGTCAGGGTGAGAATTGGTGCAGCATACATTAGTGTAGATAATAGATGAGTTTGGGTTAGGGTGAGTCTTGTCTTATCAGAGAGGAAGTTTTTGTGTCTATATAGAGTTCCCATTTTTTTTATGAATTTTTTTGATAGTTTGAGAAATATGGACATCAAAGAATAGTTTTTTGTCAATTTCTACACCAAGGAGTTTAGTATGAGTAGAGGGAGAAATGGCGGTGCCATTGTTGGAAGTTATGGTAAAGGAAAGAAGGGTAGGTTTAGATTTGTTGGGGGTGAAAATTAGCAGTTTAGTCTTGTTAGGATTTAGTAGGAGTTGAATATCAGTAATCCAAGTCTCCATAAAGCTAAATGAATCCTGAGTAAGTTGTTGTAGAGTGGTAAGAGATGGGGCTGAGCAGATTACCGTTGAATCATCTGCATATTGAATAAGTGAGGCATGTTTGTTGGAGGTATGCAGATTATTAGTAAAGATAGAAAAAAGCAGTAGGCCAAGTATTGAGCATTGTGGTATGCCTATAGAAGTGGGAAGTAAAGTAGATAGGGTGCCTTGCCATTGGATATGTTGCTGTCTGTCAGAAAGATAGCTCTTGAACCAGGCCACAGTAGAGGGGGCGAAGGATAGTGAACTAGGGTCTCTAGTAATAGGGAGTGTCAAAAGCTTTGGAGAGATCTAAGAATATGGCTGATACATAGTTATTGGCATTTCTGTGTTGATTAACCAAGTTTGTAACAGAGAGAAGGGCAGTAGTTGTGATATAGAATGGGCGGAAACCATGTTGTGTGGTGCAAAGTTTATGTGCATTCAAGAATTGCAAAACCTGAGAATGAATACATTTCTCGAGAAGTTTTGATAGAGGGGATAGCATAGCTATGGGACGGTAATTTGAGAAGTCATATGAGTTGCCACCCTTATGGAGGGGAATGATTTACAAAACTTTCCAAAGATGAGGGATGTATGCTTCCTGTATGGAGCAGTTGATAAGGATTGAGATAGGGTAAGATTAGGACTCAGCAGCTAATTTTAGAAAGTTGTCAAGTAAGTTATCAGCTGCCAGGGTGGTAGGCTTCAATTTAAGGAGGAGTTTTTTTTTTTTAATTTCGTGGGTGGGTACGGAACAGAGGGTAAAGGAAGGGTGGATATCTGTACAGTTTGGTGGGGTTTGTTTAGGGTTATCTTTGGATAATTGGGTGGATAATTTCAGAATGGATTCAGTGAAATGATGATTGAATTGTGAGGCTATGTTTGTAGAATTATTGGTGGAGTTTGGTGCTGGGGTGGTGGTTTTGCCTGGTTTTATTAGGGAGTTGATGGCCTGCCAGAAGTTTTGAGGATTTTTTTGAGTGTTTGTTTTGGACACTAAGGAAATAGTTTTGCTTGTCGAGTTTAGTTTGTTTTTTGGACTGATTTCTATGTTGTTGGTATCTTTGTCTGGATGAGGTAGTGTTGTCTCTCTTCCAGATTTTCCAGGCCTTATCTCTGGACTTAAGAAGGGCTATTGTGTCCCTGCTTAGCCATGGTACATAGTTTTAACTCTGACTTTCCTGATGGGTGTGACCCTATCGAGGACATTGGTAAAGGTGGAATTGAAATAATCCGCTGCCTGATCTAATCCTAGGGTTCTTAGTGGTTCCCAATTACATTGTTTTAGAATGGTGTATAAGTCTTGAGGGTTTAGGTTGTGGTCATCTCTGACTTGTCTATAAACTGTGTGCTTAGGTATGTTGGTACGTTTGCATAGGAGAAATGTGACCATCTGGTAGATAACCTGTTTTGTAGTTGTTTTTGGAGCAATTAACTAGTGTCCAATCAATGATAGATTGTTTTGGGGACTTTTTATCTATTCTAGTGGGTTCCTGGGTGAGTTGGTAAAATCTGAAGAGATTGATATGGTTGGAGGGGTTTTTAGAGTTAAAGGCTGACCAGTCAGTATTTAGGTCACCCAGTATGATAGTTTCTTGTGGAAGATTATTGTTAGCCCATTGTAAGATTTCCTCAATTATGGGGGAATTATTTCCTGGAGGGATGTAGCAGCAGAAAATGTTGATTTTTTTGTATTGTTAATGTGTAGGACTGAGCCTAAACTCTGCATTATGAAATTTGGGTAGAGGGGTTTGTAGGGCTTGGACATTTAGTGTGTTTTTGAAGAGAATTGTGACCCACCACCCTTTCAACCTTCTCTAGCCAGTCATAAAATATTATAACCTGGGGGAGGATTTCTTTGTTTTGGGTGCTAGGTTTTTAACAATGTTTCTGTAAGGGTCAGTATGTCAGGAGAGTAGAGGGTTATGAATGCATGTAGGTCTGGTAGTTTGTTGGTCATGCTTCTAGTGTTGATGTTAAGGACCAGAAGGTTAGATGTCCATTTGGATGAGAGTAAAGCTTTGAAGGGACCTGGGTTTGGATGTATGTCACCTGAAATAAGTAGTTTATTGGTAATATGTAGCATATTTTTAAATGTATGAGCTATGTCAATGCTGAGTGTAAGTGATGTTTTTCAAGTGTGACAGTTTGGTATGTGGGCCCTGGGTATGTGTAGTATTGTGTGATTATTGAATATTGTAGGTCTAACAGTGAAGTTAATATTTGTTTTAGTAAGTGAGGAGCTATGTGTTGTATGGTATGAGTTAAAGTCTAGTGATGTGCTAGAATGTGTGGATGTGATGTAGGTCAGAGCTATGAGAGCTAGGAAGAGAGATCCTAGTGTGATTTGCTCTTTGTATAGTGGTGATGCTTGGCTATGTGCAGTAGGCTATTAAAATTATAGAGATGGAGGTGAGGATGAGGCTGGGTGTAGGTGTGAGTGTAATTAGGCAGGGAGTGAATTTAGGGTGTGGTTGGAGAAGCTAATGAGAAGTGAGTGATTGGAGCAGAGAGAGATCAGGTGATGAGGGGTTAGAATAAGTGTAGGAGTAGTGGGGGCAGGGTAGGGGAGCGGAGTGAGCCAAGCCCAACCAGACCGCAAGATTGCAGAGACAATCTGTGTGCCCTGGTCAGGACAGAACAGCAGTACACATAAATGGCTTACTGTAAGTTCCTAGTTTCCTTACAATTTTTCTTAAGTTTGGCAGAAAAGGTTGCAGGGGGGAGCCTAGTTTGAAATGTTGCTAGTGCTATGGACCACTGCACTGTATATTAACCAACTACTTCCCAGATTATAGAAAATACAGAGCATTTATTAACCTTGATTCCTTCTCTGGGAATTTATGCTTTAAAGCTATATACACATTGGTTTGCACAGTCCGTTGAAAGGGGCGGAGAAGCACACAAACGCTGTTTTGTAACTGGAAACAGTTGCACGTCTTGTTGCTGGATGTGATAACATTCAAGGCAGAGGGCCTGTATATCAAAAGATACAGTAATGTGGCAAGACTGTTGCATCTTGGTTTGCGCAAACACTACAGTAAAGAATTAGTTGAGAAGCATTTGGAACATGAACTACCAGGCATTCCAGAGAATTATTAAGTTTATATCTCATGGGATCACTCATTACCAACAGTACATAAATACAGAGTGAATCAAAGCCATAAAATACCTGGATTTGTAAGCAGAAACAAAGGCAATGTGGAACAATAATTTAGAGTACCCACTAGGGATCATATAGATGCAGCTGACCCCCACAGCAACAAGTGGTGGGCAAACCCCAGAAACATTAACAAGCTTTATAAGAAAAAGAACAGAATTTCGGATAAAAGTAAGAAGAGTAACTCCCAGAATGTTAGAGTCCTTGTCACTGAAGTAAACCAACAACTTAGGAGCTTAATTAAAAAAATGGGTGAAGGTAAAACTGTATACACCAGCTACCTGAAGCTGGCCAAAGCTTTTGACAGAATTCCCCACTCAAGCATAGTAAAAAAGCTAAATAAACTGGGAATAAACCCCTACGTCTCCTTTTGATTGCCAACTGACTCACAGATAGGACACAGATAATCAAAACAGGAGAAGTTACCTCCACAATGAGACCAGTCACCAGTGGAGTTCCCCCAGGGTTCTGCGATGGAACCTCTCCTGTCTGGCATCTACTTTTCTGAAGTAAAAGCCAATAAATACCAAAGGGCTCTGGCTGACTACATTTGCAAGCTGTCCTGCAAGAAGCTTTGTATCAAATAAATAACTGGTGTCAAAATCATGGTCTAAAACTGTCACTCTCCTAATTTGGATGCAGTAGAAGAGTCTTTGTGGGTTCTGTTCAAGCAGCTTTATTATGTACACACATATCACAATAGAACTTTACTGACTTTAACTTAAGTAACTTATATACAAACTAACTACTGCAATCATACATGCTCACTTTCTGGCTGCAATCTCAAAAGGGCACTGTGAATAGCACGTGCCCGGTATTTATATGTGCACGTTCAGTCCATAATATGCTTCTTAAAGACACAGCACATACACTCTGATCTACATCCTCCTTCTTTGAGAAAATGGAACATGCAACGTTATGAATCTACTTGGCATGCAGATAATACAGGTAGTTCTTTGTCATGCACTTATACAAGACTAGGTACATATATACAGTTACGTCCATGTTGCAGTGTATTTCACACTGGGCCTGGAAATTCAAAAATATCGTGCTACATAAAACTGTGAATTAGATTTAGCAACTGGAGCTGTCTCTACAGAATGTTCAACCTTGGGAGTATTTGGAACATCTTCAAGAATAGAAGTGGACATTGAGACACACTCTGGGATGGGAACAACATCTGGTTCGCTCTGAGATCTAGAGTCTGTATAACAGGAACAATGATGCAATGATGATTCGGGTACAGGAAGAAGATGCCTGCAATTTCTCCTGTACTCTACACCCTCAGATTCTACAAGGTAGGATCTCAGCTTGGCACATATGCCTGTAATTTGACCAATCCAATCGAAACCTTTCACTGTTTGTATTCTCACTGTCTCTCCTTCTTTCAACAGACAAAGAAATCTGATTTATCATAACTGAACATCTGGATAGAATGCTTCTTGAATAATTGAGCTCCGATGGTTTTGTTGTTTTTGTCTTTAGGCCTCAATAAACTGGAACTAATAGGTAGCATCATTCTGGTTTGCCTGGATAGAAATCTTTGAGCAGGTGAGCCAAGTATATCGTCATGGGGTATGTTTCTGAGATTAAGTAAATTCAAAAAGACATTGGTATTGTCACACTTTGACCTTTCAGGTAATTGCTTTGCACTCTGCACTGAACGTTAAGCTAGCCCATTCTTTAGTAACATGCACAAAGTCCTATTCTCTAGTAACGTGTACAAAGTCCCATTCTCTTGTAACACGTACAAAGTCCCATTCTCTTGTAACATGTACAAAGTCCCATTCTCTAGTAACATGTACAAAGTCCCATTCTCTTGTAACATGTACAAAGTCCCATTCTCTAGTAACACGTACAAAGTCCCATTCTCTAGTAACATGTACAAAGTCCCATTCTCTTGTAACATGTACAAAGTCCCATTCTCTAGTAACACGTACAAAGTCCCATTCTCTAGTAACACGTACAAAGTCCCATTCTCTAGTAACATGTACAAATTCCCATACTCTTGTAACATGTACAGAGTCCCATTCTCTTGTAACATGTACAGAGTCCCATTCTCTAGTAACACGTACAAAGTCCCATTCTCTTGTAACACGTACAAAGTCCCATTCTCTAGTAACATGTACAAAGTCCCATTCTCTATTAACATGTACAAATTCCCATTCTTTAGTAACATGTACAAAGTCCCATTCTCTTGTAACATGTACAGAGTCCCATTCTCTAGTAACATGTATAAAGTCCCATTCTCTAGTAACATGTACAAAGTCCCAATCTCTAGTAACACGTACAAAGCCCTATTCTCTTGTAACACATACAGAGTCCCATTCTCTTGTAACATGTAAAAAGTCCCATTCTCTTGTAACATGTACAAAGTCCCATTCTCTAGTAACATGTACAAAGTCCCATTCTCTTGTAACATGTACAAATTCCCATTCTCTTGTAACATGTACAGAGTCCCATTTTCTTGTAACATGTACAAATTCCCATTCTCTTGTAACATGTACAGAGTCCCATTCTCTTGTAACATGTATAAAGTCCCATTCTCTAGTAACATGTACAAAGTCCCAATCTCTAGTAACATGTACAAAGTCCCATTCTCTTGTAACATGTACAAAGTCCCATTCTCTTGTAACATGTACAAAGTCCCATTCTCTAGTAACATGTACAAAGTCCCATTCTCTTGTAACATGTACAAATTCCCATTCTCTTGTAACATGTACAGAGTCCCATTTTCTTGTAACATGTACAAATTCCCATTCTCTTGTAACATGTACAGAGTCCCATTCTCTTGTAACATGTATAAAGTCCCATTCTCTAGTAACATGTACAAAGTCCCAATCTCTAGTAACATGTACAAAGTCCCATTCTCTTGTAACATGTACAAAGCCCTATTCTCTAGTAACATGTACAAAGTCCCATTCTCTTGTAACATGTACAAAGTCCCATTCTCTAGTAACATGTACAAAGTCCCATTCTCTTGTAACATGTACAAAGTCCCATTCTCTAGTAACAAGTACAAAGTCCCATTCTCTTGTAACACGTACAAAGTCCCATTCTCTTGTAACACGTACAAAGTCCCATTCTCTTGTAACACGTACAAAGTCCCATTCTCTTGTAACACGTACAAAGTCCCATTCTCTAGTAATGTGTACAATGTCCCATTCTCTTGTAACACATACAAAGTCCCATTCTCTAGTAACACGTACAAAGTCCCATTCTCTAGTAACATGTACAAAGTCCCATTCTCTTGTAACATGTACAAAGTCCCATTCTCAAGTAACACGTACAAAGTCCCATTCTCTAGTAACATGTACAAAGTCCCATTCTCTAGTAACACGTACAGAGTGCCATTATCTTGTAACATGTACAGAGTCCCATTCTCTAGTAACACGTACAGAGTCCCATTCTCTAGTAACATGTACAAAGTCCCATTCTCTTATAACATGTACAGAGTCCCATTCTCTTGTAACATGTACAAAGTCCCATTCTCTAGTAACACGTACAAAGTCCCATTCTCTAGTAACATGTACAAAGTCCCATTCTCTAGTAACACGTACAAAGTCCCTTTCTCTTGTAACATGTACAAAGTCCCATTCTCTAGTAACATGTACAAATTCCCATTCTCTAGTAACATGTACACAGTCCCATTCTCTTGTAACATGTACAAAGTCCCATTCTCTAGTAACGTGTACAAAGTCCCATTCTCTAGTAATGTGTACAAAGTCCCATTCTCTTGTAACATGTACAAAGTCCCATTCTCTAGTAACACGTACAGAGTTCCATTCTCTTGTAACACGTACAGAATGAGGAGATAGCTAGCAAGTTAGGCTGGTGCCAGGCAAGCAAGTACGGTAGCTCCAAAATAAAAGAAAGCCAGCACCCTGGAGAATCTGAATATAATAATTTATTATAAACTGTAATCTAGACCGGTTTCAGCACAAGGCTTTCCTCAGTAGTACATAGTAAAATAATTGGGTCATAGTCTTATATAGCTTCAACCAATTAGATTCATGACATCATTTCCTGTGGTTAAAAAAGCAGAAAGAAATTGTGATAAATAATCAACATAAATCACATATTAAGTGTGAAAACTGATATACATCTGTTCAAAGAAAAAATATCAGATTAGTTTTTTGATATAGCATAATAATGCAAAATCAGATTATATCATAAGAAATGCAAATAAAATAAGCATGATGAAAAATTAGCTGAAAAGGAATGGTGGATAAAATGTTATACATACAATAAAGTAACAATGACGTTGCTATTTCTCATATAGAAAGGGTAAATCACTGTGCTCTCATTTCTCTCATTACAAAAGAACAAACCCAAGGAATGACAACCTTATACAAAGGACACTCACAGGGGATAAACTAATTGGTATTTACCCTTGTGGTCACTGCAGCTTTTGCAGCTACATTTTCAAGACCACCAGTTTCACCAGTAAAAACACAGGACAAATATTCAACATTGAATTCTTTGGCAATTGCAGTTCAGATTGGATAGTCTACCTAGCCACATGCACCTGTCAGGCTTTTTACATTGGCCAAACTTCCAGACAGTTTCGTACCAGAATTTCTGAACACTTAGGGGATATCAGGAACCAGAGAATAACCAATGTGCTATATAGACACACAACCAAACATTCCACTGCCAAATTTTCATTTACCATCATTGATCGCATCATTGGCAACAGAACCTTCAAGGTAGGGTGGCATGATATTCTTAATAAAAAAGAAAGGAGGTGGATAATAAAACTTGGGGGACTTTTTTCCCCAGGATTAAATGACAAATTATGACTTTCTAGCAATAACTAGTCAGTTCAACTATTTTTGTATAATTGTCATTGTTACTTTATTGTATGTATAACTTTTTATCCACCATTCTTTTTCAGCTAATTTTTCATCATGCTTATTTTATTTGCATTTCTTATGATATAATCTGATTTTGCATTATTATGCTATATCAAAAAAACTAATCTGATATTTTTTCTTTGAACAGATGTATATCAGTTTTCACACTTAATATGTGATTTATGTTGATTATTTATCACAATTTCTTTCTGCTTTTTTAACCACAGGAAATGATGTCATGAATCTAATTGGTTGAAGCTATATAAGACTATGACCCAATTATTTTACTATGTACTACTGAGGAAAGCCTTGTGCTGAAACCGGTCTAGATTACAGTTTATAATAAATTATTATATTCAGATTCTCCAGGGTGCTGGCTTTCTTTTATTTTGGAGCTACCATACTTGCTTGTCTGGCACCAGCCTAACTTGCTAGCTATCTCCTCATACTGCACTTTCTGCTCTGCTGGCTGTTGGCGTTCGGAGAATCTCCTACATGGGTCGCCATCTTCTGTGTCTATGGTCGAGGATTCTTGCCTGACACAGATGTGATTTTGTGGCTTATTTAGTGTTTATTATGAAGATATCCATCTACGCTTTACGCATTTGATGAAAAATAATTTTTTGTTTCTTTCCGCTTTTCGTGCTGCCTTGCTATACATGGAGGGACATAGTTTACAATTGGTTTTCCACTGACGAGCACTACATAACTCGAGAGGATTTACTCCCATCAAGCTTATTTTTGGTCGTTGCTTTTCTGCGGGTCATTTATGGAATATAGTTCATCTGTATTTCAATTACAGATGGTTATTGGGGCCACCAATTGGAGGTTGGTAACTACACATGTTCCTCTTTTGGGATAGCGAGAAACCGTGGTTCCATTTTTTTGAAGTATTCCTATCAGGGTTGGCTACAATCGATACAGGTACTGTGTTACATCTTTCAAATTCTTTTTTTTGCAAAATAACGAAGAACGGACAACAATATTGACGTACTCACTAGTGTTTTTCTATACTATGTGTTTTTGAGTATATAAAATTACATCGCAGCCGCATTTTTGGCCTGGAATATTTTTTGGACAAAGATTACATGTTATTCTCCTATCGGAGCTTACTTTTTTCAATGAATGCAAACAACCCAAACAGTGACATTCTTTGGCTATCTGTCTCCTGTTAAGATTACGGAAGATTGCAATATTGATGTATCTATTTGTGGTACACAGACCACATGTTTTTTGGACATAGTATCAGGGGAGCGTACTATCAATATAGGTACTGTGCCATATATATATACTTTTTTCATCTCTCTTTTCGTAAAATATTGAAGAGCAGACCACAATATTGGTGCCTACCAGTGCTTTCCATACTACGTGTTTTTGAGTGCACATAATTACATCATAGCCGCATTTTGGCCTGGAATTACTTTTGGAACAGGACTGTATGTTGCATTTCTTTCAGAACTCACTCTTTTGGTTCAGTATAAATAATTTAAACAGTGACATTGTCTTTTGTTTGGATTACGGAAGATTACAATACCAGTATGTTTTATGGTACACACTGAATGTTTTTCAATTATAATTTTTTGTATAACCAACCTTGCTTTTCTTAAAGATTTTTTTGATCTGGACTAAAGGAAGATACTATTTGATGGTGCGACTAACTTGATTATTGGCCCAATACAGAACGTGGTGAACTACCAATTTATTGAACTGACTTTATTACAACTTATCCAACATTTTGTTGGGGTCAGATTTATGAATATTATAAACAATATATCTTTATGCAGATTGCAATACTTTGCATGGCTGACATCATTGTATCCTGTATGTTGGGCTTTGTATTTTGAAACTCATATTTTTCTAAATATAAATGCTTTTTTGATATATATACAGAGCCATTGAATATACCACTTTGGGCTAGTTGTCTGGCTTATTTAAACCAATTATGATGTTCTTGAAAAAAGGCCTATATCTTTAAAATATTATGATGTTTCCTTACTTATACTGGATTGTATTATCATAGTGTTGAATATACCATGTTAACAAGTGAGTTATTCATATAACTTATTTTGGACATCTATTAGAGTAGCTCCAGTCAAGCCATTACAAATTCATATTTTTATACTACCAGGTTATTTTGTCTGTGTCAGACATTCTAACTATACATATTGATGTTTTAACAATCATATGGTCATCATGAGGGTAGATTTAAACATGATATCATAACAAGTCATAATATTTTGGACTTTTTGTAGAATTTGAAAATACTCAAGGACAGGCATTTTTATATGCCCAATACTGAATAATTGACCTTATGTCTCACAAACTTAACTAAGTGAATTCACTGTGTCTATTATATACTAAGGTGGAAATAGTGCGGATTGGTTATGCCAATTGTTAGCTAGTGATAGATATCAGGATTGGTGACACAGTAACAACAGCACAGTCTTTTTTCTTTATTCTCAATATATTCTTGGGTATGTTCAGAATAAATATTATATTTTGGGTTTTTGCCAAAATTTTTATATAACCCAAATACAGTATCTTCAGGCTATATATTGAAATTTACCAACCTGTCAAATAAACTTCTTTACACATTCCTTTGTAAAGGTGCACTTCAAATCTGCACTCTTCTGTGATTCTAGTTTTTGAAACTTTTTTGATATCACTTCCTTTCTAACTTGCCCTCACAATCGTAGTTTTGTTCATTACTTGAATTTTATTGCTCACAAGTTCCAGCAACTCATTGCCATGGATCTCCAGACACTACTATCAGGCCTATGCTCTGACAAGGATGATTTAAAAATCTTTGGTATTGGCACTAATTCAAGTGACATACCAGATTTGGACAAAATAGATCCAGTTGACTGTTGCGAAAACTCTTTCTATAAGCTTGGTAAACAAATTAAAGTACTAAGAACAAATATCTGGCATCACAGATTGTTTAAAGCTTATCAAGTGCAAAACATATCCCCCAGAGGATTGAGATGTAAAATACAACCATTGGTTGCTATACCAGATGATGTTTTACTAAAAGAATGGCAAACAGCTCAACAAGAAGCTGCTATGGCCAGGGTTAACATACTATCATCATTTTATGAGAGAACTGTACAAGCAAACATAGTGGAAGTTGAGAAAACTTGCCTTAATCTTAAACAATTTGAGGAAAACACAAAATTCAGAGATTGTTTGAGCAAGCTAGCCAAGGAAGTTTCCATTTTGGAAAATAACCTTAAAAGCAAGAAATTGCACAAATTTGCCCGGGACAAGGAAGATTATCAAAAGGGCAGACAATTTGAATCACAGAAGGGTGTTAGGTTTGCTCAGGGCACCAAGAATGTGTCTTTTATACGTAAAAAAAGACCTCGGTCTATTCTTAAAAAGACAGGTACAAGTTATATTACATCTGGTGATGAATCTTCCACCACAGACACAGACATACCCATTGTGGGGGATTCTCCAAATGCCAAAAGGGGTAGAACAGCTGAAATCCCTTTAGGGGTAAGAAACACAGAGCAGGCAGGAAGCACAGGGGTCACAAGCTTAGAAGAACTCTTCATGTCAGTGGTGAAGTAAATGAACAACATACCAATGTACTCAACATTTCAAAATATGTTTTATCTGATGAACAACATGCTTTATTGAATAAAGGCCTCGGTTTTATTCCTGGTTTCTTTACTGATGAAAGCTCTTTGGTATCTGACACTTTAGAGTTCTGTAGAAAGATTAACCTTAAAATATTTTTCCAACAACAGGATAAAAGTAATGACACTCAAAGATCATCTGATTTTAGATTTCATAAATCTTCCTTTACGCCTCCTATGGACAAACATGTCGCTGTTTTTCAGCAAGCAGTCATCAAGGATATACATTTTCACTTTAGTTCCACAGAAATCATGAGAAATAATCTTTCACAACAGGAACAAATAGCTCTTACACAACTTAAAAACAATACAGATATTGTCATCATTCCTGCAGATAAAGGGGGTGCGGTTGTTGTTATGGACAATGATTACTATCAAAGTGAAGGTCATAGACAGCTATTGAATCATCATCATTACATGAAGATGGACATTGACCCTACACCTTGTTTTCAAACGGAAATAAATCCATTTTTGGAACAGGCAGTTGAGACTGGTATCATCTCAGAGAAAACCAAAACACATCTGACAGTCAAAGAGCCTGCAAAACAATATCTATACCTTTTACCAAAAATTCACAAATCCGTACAACAACCGCCCGGTAGACCGATTGTATCTGGCATTGGTTCACTAACGGAACCTCTATCAGCCGTTCTTACTGAGAAACTAAAACCATTACTCACACAGATTCGTGCAAGAATACAGGACACTACTGAATTCCTGCAGATAGTCACAGAATCACAGCTAGATCCAGAGTGGCTTATGTGTACCTTGGATGTATCATCCTTATATACTAGTATTCCTCACTGGGCTGGTTTAATGGCATTGGAATTCTGGCTTAATAAATCAAATCTATATCCACCAGGAATGAATACGCTTATATTATGTATGGCTGAACACATTTTGACTAAAAATGTGTTTTATTTCCAACAGGATTGTTATTGGCAACTACAAGGGACAGCTATGGGTGCATCCTTTGCACCCATTTATGCGGACCTTTTCATGGGCTACATAGAAGAAATGATTATATACAATCCTATGCACAACATATACTTACCAGAAATCGACATATGGAGAAGGTACCTGGACGACTGTTGGTTGGTTTGGAAGGGAGGCAATGAATACCTCCAGGAATTTATGGAATATTTGAACGGGAACATTTGGGGTATTGAATTCGTGGAAGAACATCACTTGAATGAAATTAATTTCTTGGATGTTCATTTGACAAGACAAACAGATAATACACTTCAAACATCTGTCTATAGAAAATTCCCACAATTCAATACTCTTTTGCATGCGGAGAGCTTCCATCACAAACATATCGCCAAAAATATTCCAAAATCACAGTTTCTGAGGATAAAAATAATATGCTCCTCAGAGGACGACCTTACCAAACATCAAACTGATTTAACCCACAGATTTTTGTCCAGGGGATATTCACCTCAAATCATCCACTCAGCCATACAATCCAGCAATACCAAATCCAGAGATTCTCTTTTAAAATATAGCAGAAGAAAAAGAGACGATGGTTCCAACTTATGCAGATTTGTCACAACCTATGGACGTAACAGCAGGAATTTGATCAATATCATCAATAACCATTGGAACATACTCAACTCGCACCCCCTTTTGGAGAATTACCTAGGGGAACGTTGCTATTTCTCATATAGAAAGGGTAAATCACTGTGCTCTCATTTCTCTCATTACAAAAGAACAAACCCAAGGAATGACAACCTTATACAAAGGACACTCACAGGGGATAAACTAATTGGTATTTACCCTTGTGGTCACTGCAGCTTTTGCAGCTACATTTTCAAGACCACTAGTTTCACCAGTAAAAACACAGGACAAATATTCAACATTGAATTCTTTGGCAATTGCAGTTCAGATTGGATAGTCTACCTAGCCACATGCACCTGTCAGGCTTTTTACATTGGCCAAACTTCCAAACAGTTTCGTACCAGAATTTCTGAACACTTAGGGGATATCAGGAACCAGAGAATAACCAATGCGCTATATAGACACACAACCAAATATTCCACTGCCAAATTTTCATTTACCATCATTGATCGCATCATTGGCAACAGAACCTTCAAGGTAGGGTGGCATTATATTCTTAATAAAAAAGAAAGGAGGTGGATAATAAAACTTGGGGGACTTTTTTCCCCAGGATTAAATGACAAATTATGACTTTCTAGCAATAACTAGTCAGTTCAACTATTTTTGTATAATTGTCATTGTTACTTTATTGTATGTATAACTTTTTATCCACCATTCCTTTTCAGCTAATTTTTCATCATGTTTATTTTATTTGCATTTCTTATGATATAATCTGATTTTGCATTATTATGCTATATCAAAAAACTAATCTGATATTTTTTCTTTGAACAGATGTATATCAGTTTTCACACTTAATATGTGATTTATGTTGATTATTTATCACAATTTCTTTCTGCTTTTTTAACAACAGGAAATGATGTCATGAATCTAATTGGATGAAGCTATATAAGACTATGACCCAATTATTTTACTATGTACTACTGAGGAAAGCCATGTGCTGAAACCGGTCTAGATTACAGTTTATAATAAATTATTATATTCAGATTCTCCAGGGTGCTGGCTTTCTTTTATTTTGGAACACGTACAGACTCCCATTCTCTAGTAACATGTTCAAAGTCCCATTCTCTTGTAACACGTACAAAGTCCCATTCTCTAGTAACATGTAGAAAGTCCCATTCTCTAGTAACATGTACAAAGTCCCATTCTCTTGTAACATGTACAGAGTCCCATTCTCTAGTAACACGTACAAAGTCCCATTCTCTAGTAACACATACAAAGTCTCATTCTCTTGTAACATTTACAGAGTCCCATTCTCTTGTAACATGTACAAAGTCCCATTCTCTAGTAACATGTACAAAGTCCCATTCTCTTGTAACATGTACAAAGTCCCATTCTCTAGTAACACGTACAAAGTCCCATTCTCTTGTAACATGTACAAAGTCCCATTCTCTAGTAACATGTACAAAGTCCCATTCTCTAGTAACACGTACAAAGTCCCATTCTCTTGTAACATGTACAAAGTCCCATTCTCTAGTAACATGTACAAAGTCCCATTCTCTAGTAACACGTACAAAGTCCCATTCTCTTGTAACATGTACAAAGTCCCATTCTCTAGTAACATGTACAAAGTCCCATTCTCTTGTAACATGTACAAAGTCCCATTCTCTAGTAACATGTACAAAGTCCCATTCTCTTGTAACATGTACAAAGTCCCATTCTCTAGTAACATGTACAAAGTCCCATTCTCTTGTAACATGTACAAAGTCCCATTCTCTTGTAACATGTACAAAGTCCCATTCTCTAGTAACATGTACAAAGTCCCATTCTCTTGTAACATGTACAAAGTCCCATTCTCTAGTAACATGTACAAAGTCCCATTCTCTTGTAACATGTACAAAGTCCCATTCTCTAGTAACATGTACAAAGTCCCATTCTCTTGTAACATGTACAAAGTCCCATTCTCTAGTAACATGTACAAAGTCCCATTCTCTTGTAACATGTACAAAGTCCCATTCTCTTGTAACATGTACAAAGTCCCATTCTCTTGTAACATGTACAAAGTCCCATTCTCTTGTAACATGTACAAAGTCCCATTCTCTTGTAACATGTACAAAGTCCCATTCTCTAGTAACATGTACAAAGTCCCATTCTCTTGTAACATGTACAAAGTCCCATTCTCTTGTAACATGTACAAAGTCCCATTCTCTTGTAACATGTACAGAGTCCCATTCTCTTGTAACATGTACAAAGTCCCATTCTCTAGTAACATGTACAAAGTCCCATTCTCTTGTAACATGTACAAAGTCCCATTCTCTTGTAACATGTACAAAGTCCCATTCTCTTGTAACATGTACAAAGTCCCATTCTCTTGTAACATGTACAAAGTCCCATTCTCTAGTAACATGTACAAAGTCCCATTCTCTTGTAACACGTACAAAGTCCCATTCTCTTGTAACATGTACAAAGTCCCATTCTCTTGTAACATGTACAGAGTCCCATTCTCTTGTAACATGTACAAAGTCCCATTCTCTTGTAACATGTACAAAGTCCCATTCTCTAGTAACATGTACAAAGTCCCATTCTCTAGTAACATGTACAAAGTCCCATTCTCTTGTAACATGTACAAAGTCCCATTCTCTTGTAACATGTACAAAGTCCCATTCTCTTGTAACATGTACAAAGTCCCATTCTCTAGTAACATGTACAAAGTCCCATTCTCTTGTAACATGTACAAAGTCCCATTCTCTAGTAACATGTACAAATTCCCATTCTCTTGTAACATGTACAGAGTCCCATTCTCTTGTAACATGTACAAAGTCCCATTCTCTGATAACATGTACAAAGTCCCATTCTCTAGTAAAATGTACAAATTCCCATTCTCTTGTAACATGTACAAAGTCCCATTCTCTTGTAACATGTACAAAGTCCCATTCTCTTGTAACATGTACAAAGTCCCATTCTCTTGTAACATGTACAAAGTCCCATTCTCTTGTAACATGTACAAAGTCCCATTCTCTAGTAACATGTACAAAGTCCCATTCTCTTGTAACATGTACAGAGTCCCATTCTCTTGTAACATGTACAAAGTCCCATTCTCTAGTAACATGTACAAAGTCCCATTCTCTTGTAACATGTACAAAGTCCCATTCTCTTGTAACATGTACAAAGTCCCATTCTCTTGTAACATGTACAGAGTCCCATTCTCTTGTAACATGTACAAAGTCCCATTCTCTTGTAACATGTACAAAGTCCCATTCTCTTGTAACATGTACAAAGTCCCATTCTCTAGTAACATGTACAAAGTCCCATTCTCTAGTAACATGTACAAAGTCCCATTCTCTTGTAACATGTACAAAGTCCCATTCTCTTGTAACATGTACAGAGTCCCATTCTCTTGTAACATGTACAAAGTCCCATTCTCTTGTAACATGTACAAAGTCCCATTCTCTTGTAACATGTACAAAGTCCCATTCTCTTGTAACATGTACAAAGTCCCATTCTCTTGTAACATGTACAAAGTCCCATTCTCTTGTAACATGTACAAAGTCCCATTCTCTTGTAACACGTACAAAGTCCCATTCTCTTGTAACATGTACAAAGTCCCATTCTCTTGTAACATGTACAAAGTCCCATTCTCTAGTAACATGTACAAAGTCCCATTCTCTTGTAACATGTACAGAGTCCCATTCTCTTGTAACATGTACAAAGTCCCATTCTCTTGTAACATGTACAAAGTCCCATTCTCTTGTAACATGTACAAAGTCCCATTCTCTTGTAACATGTACAAAGTCCCATTCTCTTGTAACATGTACAAAGTCCCATTCTCTTGTAACATGTACAAAGTCCCATTCTCTTGTAACATGTACAAAGTCCCATTCTCTTGTAACATGTACAAAGTCCCATTCTCTAGTAACATGTACAAAGTCCCATTCTCTTGTAACATGTACAAAGTCCCATTCTCTTGTAAAGTGTACAAAGTCCCATTCTCTTGCAACGTGTACAATGTCCCATTCTCTTGTAACATGTACAACGTCCCATTCTCTTGTAACATGTACAAAGTCCCATTCTCTTGTAACATGTACAAAGTCCCATTCTCTTGTAACATGTACAAATTCCCATTCTCTTGTAACATGTACAAAGTCCCATTCTCTTGTAGCATGTACAAAGTCCCATTCTCTGGTAACATGTACAAAGTCCCATTCTCTTGTAACATGTACAGAGTCCCATTCTCTTGTAACATGTACAAAGTCCCATTCTCTTGTAACACGTACAAAGTCCCATTCTCTTGTAACATGTACAAAGTCCCATTCTCTAGTAACATGTACAAAGTCCCATTCTCTTGTAACATGTACAAAGTCCCATTCTCTAGTAACATGTACAAAGTCCCATTCTCTAGTAACATGTACAAAGTCCCATTCTCTTGTAACATGTACAAAGTCCCATTCTCTTGTAACATGTACAAAGTCCCATTCTCTTGTAACATGTACAAAGTCCCATTCTCTTGTAACATGTACAAAGTCCCATTCTCTTGTAACATGTACAAAGTCCCATTCTCTTGTAACATGTACAAAGTCCCATTCTCTAGTAACATGTACAAAGTCCCATTCTCTTGTAACATGTACAAAGTCCCATTCTCTTGTAACATGTACAAAGTCCCATTCTCTTGTAACATGTACAGAGTCCCATTCTCTTGTAACATGTACAAAGTCCCATTCTCTTGTAACATGTACAAAGTCCCATTCTCTTGCAACATGTACAAAGTCCCATTCTCTTGTAACATGTACAAAGTCCCATTCTCTTGTAACATGTACAAAGTCCCATTCTCTTGTAACATGTACAGAGTCCCATTCTCTTGTAACATGTACAAAGTCCCATTCTCTTGTAACATGTACAAAGTCCCATTCTCTTGTAACATGTACAGAGTCCCATTCTCTTGTAACATGTACAAAGTCCCATTCTCTTGTAACATGTACAGAGTCCCATTCTCTTGTAACATGTACAAAGTCCCATTCTCTTGTAACATGTACAAAGTCCCATTCTCTTGTAACATGTACAAAGTCCCATTCTCTTGTAACATGTACAAAGTCCCATTCTCTTGTAACATGTACAAAGTCCCATTCTCTTGTAACATGTACAAAGTCCCATTCTCTTGTAACATGTACAAAGTCCCATTCTCTTGTAACATGTACAAAGTCCCATTCTCTAGTAACATGTACAAAGTCCCATTCTCTTGTAACATGTACAAAGTCCCATTCTCTTGTAACATGTACAGAGTCCCATTCTCTTGTAACATGTACAAAGTCCCATTCTCTAGTAACATGTACAAAGTCCCATTCTCTTGTAACATGTACAAAGTCCCATTCTCTTGTAACATGTACAAAGTCCCATTCTCTTGTAACATGTACAAAGTCCCATTCTCTTGTAACATGTACAAAGTCCCATTCTCTTGTAACATGTACAAAGTCCCATTCTCTTGTAACATGTACAAAGTCCCATTCTCTAGTAACATGTACAAAGTCCCATTCTCTGGTAACATGTACAAAGTCCCATTCTCTAGTAACATGTACAAATTCCCATTCTCTTGTAACATGTACAGAGTCCCATTCTGTTGTAACATGTACAAAGTCCCATTCTCTTGTAACATGTACAAAGTCCCATTCTCTTGTAACATGTACAAAGTCCCATTCTCTTGTAACATGTACAAAGTCCCATTCTCTTGTAACATGTACAAAGTCCCATTCTCTTGTAACATGTACAAAGTCCCATTCTCTTGTAACATGTACAAAGTCCCATTCTCTTGTAACATGTACAGAGTCCCATTCTGTTGTAACATGTACAAAGTCCCATTCTCTTGTAACATGTACAAAGTCCCATTCTCTTGTAACACGTACAAAGTCCCATTCTCTAGTAACGTGTACAAAGTCCCATTCTCTTGTAACATGTACAAAGTCCCATTCTCTAGTAACATGTACAAAGTCCCATTCTCTTGTAACATGTACAAAGTCCCATTCTCTTGTAACATGTACAAAGTCCCATTCTCTAGTAACATGTACAAAGTCCCATTCTCTAGTAACATGTACAAAGTCCCATTCTCTAGTAACATGTACAAATTCCCATTCTCTTGTAACATGTACAGAGTCCCATTCTCTTGTAACATGTACAAAGTCCCATTCTCTTGTAACATGTACAAAGTCCCATTCTCTTGTAACATGTACAAAGTCCCATTCTCTAGTAACATGTACAAAGTCCCATTCTCTTGTAACATGTACAAAGTCCCATTCTCTTGTAACATGTACAAAGTCCCATTCTCTTGTAACATGTACAAAGTCCCATTCTCTTGTAACATGTACAAAGTCCCATTCTCTTGTAACATGTACAAAGTCCCATTCTCTTGTAACATGTACAAAGTCCCATTCTCTAGTAACATGTACAAAGTCCCATTCTCTTGTAACATGTACAAAGTCCCATTCTCTTGTAACATGTACAAAGTCCCATTCTCTAGTAACATGTACAAAGTCCCATTCTCTTGTAACATGTACAGAGTCCCATTCTCTTGTAACATGTACAAAGTCCCATTCTCTTGTAACATGTACAAAGTCCCATTCTCTAGTAACATGTACAAAGTCCCATTCTCTTGTAACATGTACAAAGTCCCATTCTCTTGTAACACGTACAAAGTCCCATTCTCTAGTAACATGTACAAAGTCCCATTCTCTAGTAACATGTACAAAGTCCCATTCTCTTGTAACATGTACAAAGTCCCATTCTCTTGTAACATGTACAGAGTCCCATTCTCTTGTAACATGTACAAAGTCCCATTCTCTTGTAACATGTACAAAGTCCCATTCTCTTGTAACATGTACAAAGTCCCATTCTCTTGTAACATGTACAAAGTCCCATTCTCTTGTAACATGTACAAAGTCCCATTCTCTTGTAACATGTACAAAGTCCCATTCTCTTGTAACATGTACAAAGTCCCATTCTCTTGTAACATGTACAAAGTCCCATTCTCTTGTAACATGTACAAAGTCCCATTCTCTAGTAACATGTACAAAGTCCCATTCTCTTGTAACATGTACAAAGTCCCATTCTCTTGTAACATGTACAAAGTCCCATTCTCTTGTAACATGTACAAAGTCCCATTCTCTTGTAACATGTACAAAGTCCCATTCTCTAGTAACATGTACAAAGTCCCATTCTCTTGTAACATGTACAAAGTCCCATTCTCTTGTAACATGTACAAAGTCCCATTCTCTAGTAACATGTACAAAGTCCCATTCTCTAGTAACATGTACAAAGTCCCATTCTCTTGTAACATGTACAAAGTCCCATTCTCTTGTAACATGTACAAAGTCCCATTCTCTTGTAACATGTACAAAGTCCCATTCTCTTGTAACATGTACAAAGTCCCATTCTCTTGTAACATGTACAAAGTCCCATTCTCTAGTAACATGTACAAAGTCCCATTCTCTTGTAACATGTACAGAGTCCCATTCTCTTGTAACATGTACAAAGTCCCATTCTCTAGTAACATGTACAAAGTCCCATTCTCTTGTAACATGTACAAAGTCCCATTCTCTTGTAACATGTACAAAGTCCCATTCTCTTGTAACATGTACAAAGTCCCATTCTCTTGTAACATGTACAAAGTCCCATTCTCTTGTAACATGTACAAAGTCCCATTCTCTTGTAACATGTACAGAGTCCCATTCTCTTGTAACATGTACAAAGTCCCATTCTCTTGTAACATGTACAAAGTCCCATTCTCTTGTAAAGTGTACAAAGTCCCATTCTCTTGCAACGTGTACAATGTCCCATTCTCTTGTAACGTGTACAAAGTCCCATTCTCTTGCAACGTGTACAATGTCCCATTCTCTTGTAACGTGTACAAAGTCCCATTCTCTTGTAACATGTACAACGTCCCATTCTCTTGCAACGTGTACAATGTCCCATTCTCTTGTAACGTGTACAAAGTCCCATTCTCTTGTAACATGTACAACGTCCCATTCTCTTGTAACATGTACAAAGTCCCATTCTCTTGTAACATGTACAAAGTCCCATTCTCTTGTAACATGTACAAAGTCCCATTCTCTTGTAACATGTACAAAGTCCCATTCTCTTGTAACATGTACAAAGTCCCATTCTCTTGTAACATGTACAGAGTCCCATTCTCTTGTAACATGTACAAAGTCCCATTCTCTAGTAACATGTACAAAGTCCCATTCTCTAGTAACATGTACAAAGTCCCATTCTCTTGTAACATGTACAAAGTCCCATTCTCTTGTAACATGTACAAAGTCCCATTCTCTTGTAACATGTACAAAGTCCCATTCTCTTGTAACATGTACAAAGTCCCATTCTCTTGTAACATGTACAAAGTCCCATTCTCTTGTAACATGTACAAAGTCCCATTCTCTTGTAACATGTACAAAGTCCCATTCTCTTGTAACATGTACAGAGTCCCATTCTCTTGTAACATGTACAAAGTCCCATTCTCTTGTAACACGTACAAAGTCCCATTCTCTTGTAACATGTACAAAGTCCCATTCTCTTGTAACATGTACAAAGTCCCATTCTCTTGTAACATGTACAAAGTCCCATTCTCTTGTAACATGTACAAAGTCCCATTCTCTTGTAACATGTACAAAGTCCCATTCTCTTGTAACATGTACAGAGTCCCATTCTCTTGTAACATGTACAAAGTCCCATTCTCTTGTAACATGTACAAAGTCCCATTCTCTAGTAACATGTACAAAGTCCCATTCTCTTGTAACATGTACAAAGTCCCATTCTCTTGTAACATGTACAAAGTCCCATTCTCTTGTAACATGTACAAAGTCCCATTCTCTAGTAACATGTACAAAGTCCCATTCTCTTGTAACATGTACAAAGTCCCATTCTCTTGTAACATGTACAAAGTCCCATTCTCTTGTAACATGTACAAAGTCCCATTCTCTAGTAACATGTACAAAGTCCCATTCTCTTGTAACATGTACAAAGTCCCATTCTCTTGTAACATGTACAAAGTCCCATTCTCTTGTAACATGTACAAAGTCCCATTCTCTTGTAACATGTACAAAGTCCCATTCTCTTGTAACATGTACAAAGTCCCATTCTCTAGTAACATGTACAAAGTCCCATTCTCTTGTAACATGTACAAAGTCCCATTCTCTAGTAACATGTACAAAGTCCCATTCTCTTGTAACATGTACAGAGTCCCATTCTCTTGTAACATGTACAAAGTCCCATTCTCTTGTAACATGTACAAAGTCCCATTCTCTTGTAACATGTACAAAGTCCCATTCTCTAGTAACATGTACAAAGTCCCATTCTCTTGTAACATGTACAAAGTCCCATTCTCTTGTAACATGTACAAAGTCCCATTCTCTTGTAACATGTACAAAGTCCCATTCTCTTGTAACATGTACAAAGTCCCATTCTCTAGTAACATGTACAAAGTCCCATTCTCTTGTAACATGTACAAAGTCCCATTCTCTAGTAACATGTACAAAGTCCCATTCTCTTGTAACATGTACAAAGTCCCATTCTCTTGTAACATGTACAAAGTCCCATTCTCTTGTAACATGTACAATGTCCCATTCTCTTGTAACGTGTACAAAGTCCCATTCTCTTGTAACATGTACAACGTCCCATTCTCTTGTAACATGTACAAAGTCCCATTCTCTTGTAACATGTACAAAGTCCCATTCTCTTGTAACATGTACAGAGTCCCATTCTCTTGTAACATGTACAAAGTCCCATTCTCTTGTAACATGTACAAAGTCCCATTCTCTTGTAACATGTACAAAGTCCCATTCTCTTGTAACATGTACAAAGTCCCATTCTCTTGTAAAGTGTACAAAGTCCCATTCTCTTGCAACATGTACAACGTCCCATTCTCTTATAACATGTACAAAGTCCCATTCTCTTGTGACATGTACAAAGTCCCATTCTCTTGTAACATGTACAAAGTCCCATTCTCTTGTAACATGTACAAAGTCCCATTCTCTTGTAACATGTACAAAGTCCCATTCTCTAGTAGCATGTACAAAGTCCCATTCTCTTGTAACATGTACAAAGTCCCATTCTCTAGTAGCATGTACAAAGTCCCATTCTCTGGTAACATGTACAAAGTCCCATTCTCTTGTAACATGTACAAAGTCCCATTCTCTTGTAACATGTACAAAGTCCCATTCTCTTGTAACATGTACAAAGTCCCATTCTCTTGTAACATGTACAAAGTCCCATTCTCTTGTAACATGTACAAAGTCCCATTCTCTAGTAACATGTACAAAGTCCCATTCTCTTGTAACATGTACAAAGTCCCATTCTCTTGTAACATGTACAAAGTCCCATTCTCTTGTAACATGTACAAAGTCCCATTCTCTAGTAACATGTACAAAGTCCCATTCTCTTGTAACATGTACAGAGTCCCATTCTCTTGTAACATGTACAGAGTCCCATTCTCTTGTAACATGTACAAAGTCCCATTCTCTAGTAACATGTACAAAGTCCCATTCTCTTGTAACATGTACAAAGTCCCATTCTCTTGTAACACGTACAAAGTCCCATTCTCTTGTAACATGTACAAAGTCCCATTCTCTTGTAACATGTACAAAGTCCCATTCTCTTGTAACATGTACAAAGTCCCATTCTCTTGTAACATGTACAAAGTCCCATTCTCTAGTAACATGTACAAAGTCCCATTCTCTTGTAACATGTACAAAGTCCCATTCTCTTGTAACATGTACAGAGTCCCATTCTCTTGTAACATGTACAAAGTCCCATTCTCTTGTAACATGTACAAAGTCCCATTCTCTTGTAACATGTACAAAGTCCCATTCTTTTGTAACATGTACAAAGTCCCATTCTCTTGTAACATGTACAAAGTCCCATTCTCTTGTAACATGTACAAAGTCCCATTCTCTTGTAACATGTACAAAGTCCCATTCTCTTGTAACATGTACAAAGTCCCATTCTCTTGTAACATGTACAAAGTCCCATTCTCTTGTAACATGTACAAAGTCCCATTCTCTTGTAACATGTACAAAGTCCCATTCTCTAGTAACATGTACAAAGTCCCATTCTCTTGTAACATGTACAAAGTCCCATTCTCTAGTAACATGTACAAAGTCCCATTCTCTTGTAACATGTACAAAGTCCCATTCTCTAGTAACATGTACAAAGTCCCATTCTCTTGTAACATGTACAAAGTCCCATTCTCTTGTAACATGTACAAAGTCCCATTCTCTTGTAACATGTACAAAGTCCCATTCTCTTGTAACATGTACAAAGTCCCATTCTCTTGTAACATGTACAAAGTCCCATTCTCTAGTAACATGTACAAAGTCCCATTCTCTTGTAACATGTACAAAGTCCCATTCTCTTGTAACATGTACAAAGTCCCATTCTCTAGTAACATGTACAAAGTCCCATTCTCTAGTAACATGTACAAAGTCCCATTCTCTTGTAACATGTACAAAGTCCCATTCTCTTGTAACATGTACAAAGTCCCATTCTCTTGTAACATGTACAGAGTCCCATTCTCTTGTAACATGTACAAAGTCCCATTCTCTAGTAACATGTACAAAGTCCCATTCTCTTGTAACATGTACAAAGTCCCATTCTCTTGTAACATGTACAAAGTCCCATTCTCTTGTAACATGTACAAAGTCCCATTCTCTTGTAACATGTACAGAGTCCCATTCTCTTGTAACATGTACAGAGTCCCATTCTCTTGTAACATGTACAAAGTCCCATTCTCTTGTAACATGTACAGAGTCCCATTCTCTTGTAACATGTACAAAGTCCCATTCTCTTGTAACATGTACAAAGTCCCATTCTCTTGTAACATGTACAAAGTCCCATTCTCTTGTAACATGTACAAAGTCCCATTCTCTTGTAACATGTACAAAGTCCCATTCTCTAGTAACATGTACAAAGTCCCATTCTCTTGTAACATGTACAAAGTCCCATTCTCTTGTAACATGTACAAAGTCCCACTTAAATTTTT